>NC_090226.1:3532500-3680000 GCF_024489055.1 Chanodichthys erythropterus
CCCCCACAGCCTCTCACACCGACATCAGCGGCTGACCAGCTCGTCAGCCTCTTCCAGGTGGGACGTTCACTGGAGAGGTATGTGGAGGAGTTTGTTGAGTTGGCTTATTTGACAGATTGGTCAGATGCTCATTTGATCGCCCTGTTTTTGGATGGACTGGACGAGGACACCATCCGCTTCTCTGAACCTGACGATTACATTTCCTTAGCTGATGCTATAAATTTAGTTTTGTATTTAAATTGCTCCAAATTCTTTATCCAAGAGGTTCAGGATGATGTGTTCCTCTCGTCCAGTCCTTCCAAAAACACGGGCAGCCTGGCCAGTCTGCCAAGCTCCGTCCTCCTCCTCATACCCCTCCAGTGAACTCCCTGTCTGCCCCACACGGAACCCACACTCCTCCACTGGGTCCCGTAAGCGGAGGAGGAGGAAGCAAGCGGCTCCAGTCTCTCCAGAGCCCGCTCCAGTGTCTCCAGAGCCCGCTCCAGCCCTTTCCGAGCCTGCCGCTCCAACCCTATGCAAAACGCCAGATGATGCGGTCTGGTTAATTGACTTTTGGTCCGAGCCCTCAGCTCCAGTGTCTCCAGAGCCCGCTCCAGCCCTTTCCGAGCCTGCCGCTCCAACCCTATGCAAAACGCCAGATGATGCGGTCTGGTTAATTGACTTTTGGTCCGAGCCCTCAGCTCCAGCCGCCGCTGCCGCCGAGCCCTCAGCTCCAGCCGCCGCTGCCGCCGAGCCCTCAGCTCCAGCCGCCGCCGCCGAGCAATCCGCTGCAGCCGCCACCGAGCCCGCTCCTACTATGAACTATTTTTGAACCATTCAGCCCAAAGACTGTTTTCCCCCCCTGCCTCCCTCTCCCGCCTCCTTCCATGGGTGTCTACATTGCTTCTCCATCTCAAGCCCCTTCATCCAGCACTCCACCTCGACCCTCTGCCCCATTACCTCCACCTTGGCTCCAACCTCCCTCAACTCCACCATGGCCCATCAGTCCACCAGCTTCACCAGCCTCCATCCTTCGGTCAAGCTTTGGTCCCTCATCAGCCCACCCTCACCTCAGGACTGCACTCCTCCGTTTTCACTCCGTCCCTTCGTCCCTCTGTTCACTTGGCTTCTTCACTCCCTCCTGCTTTCCCTGTGTCGTCTGTCGTCTTGGTTACGCTGCGGCCTTCTAGAACCCTGCCTACACCTCAGTCGGCGAAGCCGTCGGTGTCACCATGGCGCTACGGACCTTCGGCATCGCCTGGACTCCAGGCCTTTTCGGCAGGCTTCGGCCCCTGACCCGCCATGTCTGCCCGCTGCACCTGACCCGCCATGTCTGCCCGCTGCACCTGACCCGCCATGGCTGCCCGCTGCACCTGACCCGCCATGGCTTTTGTGCCCGCCCTGGAGACCTCCACTCCAGTCTGCTCTTCCCCCTGCTCCGGCTTGAGGTCTCCAGGGCGCCCACCCCGGTTGTTACATCTACGGCACGAGGACGCGCCTACCGGGAGGGGGAGGTACTGTCACGGATCCCTTGTTTCCCCTGGACTCCATTTCCCAAGATCCTCCTGTTCTCCACACCTGCACTCACTTCCCTCGTCAGCTCCTCATCATCACGGATCACCTGCACCTGGACTCTATCATCTGCACTCCCTTTATAATGCACTCACTCCCTGCACTCCTTGTCCGTCTTAAATGTTATGTTGATATTGTATGCTTGGTTCTTCTTGCCCTTTTGGATTAAAGCATCTGTTAATGTGGAAATCCGTATCTGCCTCATCTCTACACCAGCACAACCGTAACACATTCATTCTATATTTAAGTGTGTTGAAAATTTGTATGTCTGCAAAAGTTTTAATTTGCTCTGAACTTAATTTCATTGCTGCCTTATATCTTTTTTTAGGGCAGTGGAAACGCTTAGATCAGACCCAGAGCATGAACATTCTACAAGTACAAAATTCATATCAGTTTTATTTGTTTGTTTTCTGAAGTTCATATGCAGATTCTTTCCATTGTACTGATCCGAGGTTCAACTTACATTTTGGCCTCCTGCAAGTTTCCAGCTGAATTTGCCGTACTGTTCCACCATGCATTTAGATTGATCCTCAAACTGCTCCGCAGAGTAGTTGCTCCACCAATTGTTCATGTTCCCATCCTTGTCAAAATTCCGGCCTATGAAAATAAATATTTAATTTTGTGGAACACAGCCATATTTTAAACAGACAAGAGTTGTGGTTGCTCTTTTGCATGCTGCTTTGGTCCAATGGAGAACAATTTATCAGTGATATTTAAAACCCCTCCTTTAGCACAGAGTTTAATACATCACCAATAAACAAGATAATCAACAAAATCACATTGTTTATTCATCCACAGCTAACTGATAATTAGTACAATCCATCAGATGAGACCCATTTTACCGTGATCATCAAATCCATGAGTGATTTCATGTCCTATAACCATCCCAATTCCACCAAAGTTTAGAGCTTGCAGCTGTTTTTCACTGAAGAACGGAGGCTGGAGGATGCCAGCAGGAAACACTGAAGGAAAGAAAGATGAATGCATAGAAAGAGATAGAATTCAGCATAATGCATGGATAATTGATCAGGAAATGCGTTTTTGAGATACTAATTGAGTCACATGAGAAATTTTTTTTTAATTTTAATAGTTGTAGAGTGTTAACTTTGGACACTTTTATGTCCCAGAAGTAGATTTGTTTCATTAAAACTAACAGATTCAGTTTTTTTTTTTTTTTGAAGGTCAAATTAACACTAGTTTTACCATTGTCCCAGACTCAGACTCAGAATATTATAAAAATATATACATTTCATGTTCTATAGTATGATAATTTAGCATGATATTATTATTAATATTATCTATTATATAAAAAATATGATATTTGGGGACAGTTTGAGTACATTCTGAGAGTCAGTAAAATATTTAAATGTCTTAAAAGAAGCAAAATATCCATAAAGTAGACTTATTTTGAGAAAATGCATTTAATATAGTATCTTATTTAATGTAAAAAATCTTCTAAAGTATGATCATTTAATATAATTTAAATTATGTATTATATTTAAAGTTTGGCATATTTATAATAACATATATATGTATGTATTGTATGGTATGTATGGTATGTATGGTATGTATATATGTGTACAAATTATTTATGATGCCACAGTGCTTAGTTGTGACATCAACAATTTTCCTAATCAACATTTCTCCTAATAATAATGTTTTTTTTTATGTTAGCGTTCATGTTTCCCCATGAGAAAACAGTGTCTGTAAAATATGAGACATGTAATGTTTGAAAAAAATCTAGGTAAATTAAATATTTGTATTGTTGTCACACTGTGGCTGTAGTGATGCACACGACGCAGGAGAATATCACTAATAAAGTCTTTAATTATAAATCAAACCAGGAACACGCAGGAGATAAAAGAAACAATATTCATTGAAACACAACCACGTTAACATTGACGATACCAGGGCTTAATCTGGGCTTAAATACATGGGGAGAGTAATAAACATAAAACTGAACAGGTGTGTAGGACTAATTAACAACCAAGGAAACTAACTAGGGAACACAGGCAAACTCAGGTAGACAGGAACAGGGAAAACAGAACCAAAACACACTGTACACGTGACAACTGTGTGTCATTTCCAATCAAGCGGTGCAAATGACTAGGCAAATTATGCAAAGTGTGTTGTAATATATAATTGTATGCCATTAGGATACTGAAATTAGCCTTAACAACACATTATTCCACAAATGTTTAAAATGTCATTTCCATCACAGCATGCATGTTGATTTGAGATTTGGTGGAATGACATTTGGTGGTTCAGAAGAAATGTCAAAAGTTGGTGGACATCATGTTAGTGAACAAATTAGATAAATGAGAGTGTGGAAAGTGCTTTTTAAGAGACTCTAAAAGTGCTTATAGTTGAAATAATGTGATGGTAATGGTATACACTGGATAGCAGAAGCAAGATTGGAAGGACGGTAAGATCTCTACTGTTTACTGTCCTCCAGCTATAGAATATAGGGCTCAAAATGCCATCGTGCCGGCAGTTACAGCTGCCGCTCTTGTTTCTAAAATGGCAATTCAACTTGAAGTGTTTCCCAGATTGTCCAGGAACATTAAAATGTGCAATCTAAGAGTAATTATGTGGAAATTTCTCCCGCTGAAAATCTGCATAATCACTTGGCTTTTGTAATCTCTGTATTAACCCAGCCTGAATAGCCAGTGCTTGGCGTCCACAGCCCATCTCTAGAAGGCACAAGCTTTGTGGGCACTGGAGCCTGAAACTAGCTTTGTTTAATCTACAAGAGAAAAGCACTACAGGCACTAGAGCCATTATGACAATGGGCTGAGAAAGCATTTATATTGAGAGCCCTCAACAGCTTAGGAGAAATCTGACCAGAACAAATACTTCACAAAAGACCTGCGTTTGGACAATACTGCTTTTTTTAGTTTGCCTTCTCTAGTGGAAAGATCTGTTTAGTCCATCGTGAATCTCAGTGCTGGACTAGACTGGTTTGTGCTGGTCTAGCTGGTGGACTTGGAAAGGCTCTTTGCTGTCGATAGACTGGAAGGATTGTACAGTAAAGATGTGCATTCAGGCATTTTGTTGTTTCATTTTGTATCACAAACTTCCCAGTGGTAAATACGACTCGAGGGGCATTCATGTCCAATTTTTAACTAGGAAACTCGATCATTTAGACAGCACGTGAAGGCAGCATATTAAATGCTGTAGAGGTATTGTTCCTTGTTAGTTCATGTTAATATAATAGAAAGCTTATTGTAAAGCATTACCAAATTATTTATAATATAGAATACAGAATAGAATATGATATATTATATAATCAGGGCTTGACATGAACTTTTTTGCACATCAGCCACTGCGGCTAGTGGTTTTCCAAAGTTACTATACACTTTCATTTTCATTGGCCACAATTTTGACATTGATACCATGTGGAAAAATATAGATATTTTTAATAGATATTTCATAATTTGGCAGCAGGTTTATTAGTCTGCTGTCACTTTAAGACCTGACGCACGGATCCAATATACTGTTACACATGCATTTCTTTCTCTGTTTACGTTCACTAAAAACATAACTGACTGTGTTTACATGAATACTCGCCTAGAACAGCATTTTGACATTATTTTGTGTGTATTTGACTGTTTAAGTGCAATAAACAGCAGGAATGAGTAAAATTATGTGCAATGAAACATTCGTGAATGTATGAGTAAATATGTGAGCGATTTTTACCTTCCCAAAAACTCTTCTCCTGATTCACAAATACTTCGTAAACGTCAGAAGTGATAGTGAAATGTGTGTGTGTGTTAATGAATTCCAATCAGTCGTAAATGGGACGCGCGTGCACGCTCATTCTCAATTAACATAAATCCCGCCCATTAAATCCTACTGACAACTATATATGGGCATCATATTATGACACCAAACGAAGGATTTTGGCCATTTTATAGGAAACAATTTCCATAACAATTAAGGGGCCATTAGTTTGCCCAGCCCTATTGAAATCAAGTAATTATTTGGTTACGAAGTGCTCCGTTTGCAGATGCTATTACTGGCTCTCACAATAAAAGTAAAAACAAAAAACGTATGTAATTACTATATATAATATTTTTTCAAAATGCTGTGTAATGTACCTTATTAAGCTGAATTAAAATGCAGCCTTATTAATGAGCAAAACGTTCGGACGTTAAACTATTTACGCGTGGCTGGGAGCAGGTGTAGATTTCTTTCGTACCAACTAACATTTGGAAAATACAAACATTTTAATGAATCCGAAAATTTACGCCAGAACCACTTTACACACGATTTACACACAAATTCGTTCTGCTCGTGTTTCATGAATGAGATCCAATATGCGCAATATGATGCCGAAATTCAAGCCCTGTAATACCAACAATATTCATCCGTAGCAAATAAAATGAGGTGGGTTTGTGTGTCAACTCGCTCTTAGAGATGAGAGAGCGAGAAAGCACAGCTGATATCATGTATCTTTTCTGCTGAAAATGAGTATTGGAAGCGTTTCAGATTTTTGACAATGCTATTTTACTTAGTTTATTATTTCAGATGCCTTTTTAAAAGACTACAATTAAAAAAATGTATATATTATATATAAAAATCAACCCACCAAAGAGTCTAGTAGGAGTGACTGCGTTACACGCCACTGCTGAAATCCACCCGCATTTGGCGAGTGTTAATGTCAAGCCCTGTATGTAATATTCTATATGGCTATATTTATAGTATATGAACTTACCAATCTGGTTTCTGTTGTGCGAGTAGAACGCATTGACCACAGCTGCACCAATAATCCACCTAAAACATTCACAGAGACAGAGAAAAAGCAATGACTCAGTGACAGGTCAAGAAGGGGAAAAAAAGCATATATTCATGTGTTTCCTACATGTCAGGATCCACAGGCTCCCTCAGCTTTTTATGACCTTTCTGGGCTGATGCTGCCAGGTTTTCCAGAATGTTCTCAAAGTAGTTCTCCTCACTGAAATTAAGCTGTGAGCAGAAACATAATACATCACATTGATGTATTTCTGTCTAAGTTGTCATCATTCTTGTATTGATGTGAATGAGATACAAGTAGGTTTGAATGGTAAGTTATTCAGAGCTCAATAGTTCCCATACGTGTGTGTATTCCTCGTCCAGTTTCTTATTTTCCTCCTCAAGGATGTGGTCGGGATAACCGATTTGTTCTGATATTGCCATTGCCTGCAAAACAGGAGGTTTGAAAGCGAGAATAGCTCAGACTGCAGGATAGTAAGAGCAAATATTATAATAATGATAATAAACATTACTTGCAGTACATTTCATGCAAGAAATGCAGCTCAAAGTGTTTTACAATAAAAAAGCATTATAGTAAACACTAAGTACTTAACATAAAAGTAAATAAAAATACCATAATTAATAACATAAGATTAAAGATCAAACCCACTTAATAATGATAATAACAAGATAAAAGTAATATAAATGCATAGCAAAAATGTAAATTAAAGATATATGCTATTAAATTGCTATTATGTTAAATATGCTATTAAAATTGTGCTTAAAAATGTGTCCGAACGGGTTTGTGAGTTGATGAAAAGCTAATAATTAATGAAATCATAAAAATATAACAATTTTAATAAATCATTTAATAATCAAATTAAAGCACTTACTAATAAAGATACATTTTATTTTATTTACCTGCATGTCATGTCACCATTAACCGATATCATAGAACAGTAAACATGCGAATATGTTGTTAAATTATTGAAATATTAACTTAAAATCTCAAAGAGTACCTCAAGTAAATATTTTATCTCAAAGGGGTTCGGCTGAACAAAAAGTTTGGGAATCCCTGGGATTAAGGAAAGAAATAAAAACTCTTCTGGAAGACCATTAATGCCATCTCACCTTCTCTCTGGCCTTCTCCTTGGATTGTTCATCCATCCAGCTCAATTCTTCCAATGTTTCTACATAAGCTTCCTGAATCTTTTTGATCAGTTCACCCACCTGAACAGCAGCGGAGAGACACATTTCAAGTGAACGAATGAAATTGCCCTTTTTCAAACAGCCAAAATAGCTATTTGCCTATTGGTTAAATAGTTGGCATATCATGCAATTAATCTGATTAAAATGTTATAATAAATTATTTATATAAAAAAAACATTATTTCATAAATACATTCAATAAAAATAATTATACAATTATTATTATTATTATTATTAAAAATTATAAAATTAAAAATAAATATTATAAATAAATAAAAATAAATAATAAATCAGCTTAAAATCTTAATTGATTAATAGCACTAATTATTTACTTTATAAGTGAATTATAAATTATGTTTTTCACGAGGCCTATGTCATGTCAGCCGAAAAGGAAAAGTCATTTTTCATCATTTTCATGAAAGATGATGATAATTTATGTTGACTTTAAAATGAATAAAACTATTTGACTGTCCTAGAAATACTATATAAAGCCACATACATCTATATTCAATGCAGAGTTACATAAAATCATCCCAGATTAAAAAGAAACTTAAAAAAACTGAGATGACTTACAGTCAAATCACTGAATCCAGTCTAAACAATCCATGTCAATCTGATAATAGCTGATTGTGTAAAGAATTGAAGGAGGATGTTCCTGTTATGTCTAACGGTGTGTTTTTAGGGCCAAGTTGGTCTTTTTGTCTTACCATGCGTTTGCTGTTTCCAGAGAAGGTTTCCCGGACATACAGGGCCCCAACGGCGTTTTCCATGTTGCCCTGAACGTAACGGACACAGTCTCTCCACCTCGCCTCCTCCACTGTAGTGCCATGCAAAGCCTGAGTGAACACACACAATATGCAATAAAATAAATGGACCAAAATAAGGTTGAGAGCACCCTGTACGCCTATAATGTACATCCAGTTGGTTGTTATCGCAGAATAAAACCAAACAAGGTCATCAGGACCCTGGCATGAAGTGGAGGGGTCTTGCATCACCCCGAAGGGGTTTATTTTATGATAACAACCGGCTGGATGTACATTATCCCACTTATAACATGGCTACTTCCCAAATAACACCTGTCTACACCGGATGCGATGGTTGAGCTTGAGGCTGTCTACACTGGACACGACAAAGTGACCGTTGCAAATTATAGATTTTTGTTTAAATATTTAATTAGCTCATAAACACAAAGCTTCTGTCAAGAAAACAGTAGCTAACAGCTGGCTTTAAGCCAAGACGACTGAACAAGTTTCAGAGAGCCTTTCAGAAAGTCTTTGTTAAAATGTTATAGGTCATGAACCAAGCCAATCAGCAAAGAGGTGAATCACAACACTACAAACTTTGATTTGAAGCAAAAACGTATTTGAAAATTGGACAAAAACTATGACATACTTAAAGGTGCCATAGAATTGAAAATTGAATTTACCTTGGCATAGTTAAATAACAAGAGTTCAGTACATGGAAATGACATACAGTGAGTCTCAAACTCCATTGTTTCCTCCTTCTTATATAAATCTCATTTGTTTAAAAGACCTCTGAAAAACAGGCGAATCTCAACATAACACCGACTGTTACGTAACAGGCGGGATCATTAATATGTACGCCCCCAATATTTGCATATGCCAGCCCATGTTCAAGCATAAGACAAGGGCAGCCAGTATTAATGTCTGGATCTGCACAGCTGAATCATCAGACTAGGTAAGCAAGCAAGAACAATAGCGAAAAATGGTAGATGGAGCAATAATAACTGACATGATCCATGATAACATGATATTTTTAGTGATATTTGTAAATTGTCTTTCTAAATGTTTCGTTAGCATTTTGCTAATGTACTGTTAAATGTGGTTAAAGTTACCATCGTTTATTACTGTATTCACGGAGACAAGAGCCGTCGCTACTTTCATTTTTAAAACTTTTGCAGTCTGTATAATTCATAAACACATCTTCATTCTTTATAAATCTCTCCAACAGTGTAGCATGAGCCGTTAGCCACGGAGCACAGCCTCAAAACTCATTCAGAATCAAATGTAAACATCCAAATAAATACTATACTCACATGATCTGAAGCATATTTAATGATGCCCCAAAATGGGCAGTTACAAAAATTACAAAAAGTAAAAAAAATCTATGGGGTATTTTGAGCTGAAACTTCACAGACACATTCAGTGTGGCACATTCACATACAATGGCACCTTAGACTTATTATTACATCTTGTGAAAAAGCATTCTAGGGCACCTTTAATGGTTTACTGAGGAAAAGAGCTACAATCCATGAAGCACATATCCAAATATTTAGGTATTTTGAGAGCATAGGGAGACAGACCTGATTACGTCATTTGCAGTGCTTCATGGGAGTGAGTGGAGCTAAAGAGTTATTTTGGCATGTTTCGATTGTAGTGACTCTGATTGGAGGAATTGTCTGTACAGCATCATGGGTAATGTAGTTTTTCATCAGGAATTCTTGTTAAACAGGATTATTTTAAGAATAAATTGAAATAATACAGGCTGGCGGCTTCAGCATAAGCAAATACCGTCAATTAACAACCTCGTAGCTCACAGTAGGTCTGTCTTTAAAGGTTTATAAATCAGTTTCCCTAGAGATTATTCCCTATTTCCCTTTCTCTTTTGGACTGAAACAGCAGTTGAATGCCATGAGAGCTCTCCTATGTGTTTGTTCAGAGTACGACTGACCTTTCTGTAGTGCGCTCTCACGTCTTTGAAGCGACGGCTCATACTGCTGACCCTCTCCATGATGAGCATCCATACCAGATAGTTCTGCAGAGTCCTGCGGAGATCACAAATGTGCAGATCATTTAATGCCATACAGCACAACACTATGCATTTTGACATTTCATTTACATTTAACTAAAGTTTTTGTTGTGGAATACTGAAGCAGTGTTACTGTTAACCAAAAAACTTTTAAAACATTTTCATTAATTGAAATAAGTAAGCACAGGTGACAAAGTAAGTTTGAACACAACTTTCACCTTTTAAGTTTCTCATCTCTGAAACCACTGAACCTCTGAGCAATATTTATGTCTTCTGAATGACCATAATTGACATGACAATTTTTCATGTGTCAAACAGCTAAGAACATCACCTGTGACTGTGCTTGGAAAGAACATCACGGAGCTTCTCCAGGTAAGGTGAGCAGTACACAACAATGGGTTCTTCGGGTTGCACCGCAACTGACACGCTAGACATGATACCCTGGATGTAGCGTGTCCAATTAAAGCCCTGACATTTCATAAAGAGAAACAAAAGAAGCATGTGTGCTCTGTTGAGAAAAACACAATATTATATCAACGGTCACTGAGCTACGGAAGAGGATTAGGGCCAAGCAATAATAAAAAAATAAAACCATCTTGACATTAAAGTTGTTAAATTTCGAGAAAAACCTCGTTAAATTTCGAGAAAAAAGTCGAAATAAAATGTTGAGAATAAACTTATTAAATTACGAGAAAAAAATCGCTAAATTTCGAGAAAAAGGTCGAGATAAAATGTTGAGAATAAAGTCATTATATTATGAGAAAAAAATCGTTAAATTTCGAGAAAATGGTCGAGATAAAATGTTGAGAATAAAGTCATTAAATTACGAGAAAAAAGTTGTTAAATTACAAGAACAAATTCGTTAAATTTCGAGAAAAAGGTTGAGATAAAATGTTGAGAATAAAGTCATTAAATTATGAGAAAAATCTTGTTAAATTTCGAGAAAATGGTCGAGATAAAATGTTGAGAATAAAGTCTTTAAATTATGAGAAAAAAATCGTCAAATTTCGAGAAAATGGTCGAAATAAAATGTTGAGATAAAGTCATTAAATTATGAGAAAAAACTTGTTAAATTTCGAGAAAAAAGTCGAGATAAAATGTTGAGATAAAGTCATTAAATTACGAGAAAAAAGTTGTTAAATTACGAGAACAAATTCATTAAATTATGCGAAAAATGTCGTGAAATTTCGAGAAAAAAGTTTAGATAAAATGTTGAGAATAAACTCTTTAAATTATGAGAACAAATTAGTTAAATTACGACTTTGTTCTCATAATTTAACGACTTTTTTCTCGTAATTTAATGACTTTATTCTCATAATTTAATTAGTTTATTCTCATAATTTAATGAGTTTATTCTCAACATTTTATTTAGACTTTTTTCTCGTAATTTAATGACTTTATTCTCATAATTTAATGAGTTATTCTCAACGTTTTATCTAAACTTTTTTCTCGAAATTTAACAACTTTTTTTTCGTAATTTAATGACTTTATCTCAACATTTTATCTCCACTTTTTTCTCGAAATTTAACAACTTTAATCTCAAGGTGGTTTTATTTTTTTATTATTGCTTGGTCCTAATCCTCTTCCGTATTGAGCATCATTTGGAGAAGCATTAAAATAATAATAAATAACTATAACTATTGACCAAATTTGACATTATTACATTTATATTCTGGCTGCTAAAGACTAGTGGGAAATCATGACGTTATTCAAAATTATTTTGTTCTATTAACACCCATAGTTTCTCTTCAGGTTTATACACTACCTTTCAAAAGTTTGGGTTTTTTTATTCGACAAGGATGCACCAAATTGATAAAAAGTGACAGTAAACAGATTTATAATGTTAATGATTTGCACATGAAATCATATTAGAATGATTTCTGAAGGATCATGTGATGATGCTGAAAATTCAGCTTTGCATCACAGAAATAAATTACATTTTAAAATATATTTAAATAGAAAACTTTTCTGCACTTTACATTGAGGTTGAAAGCTTGTTGCACTTCTCCCAGTGTCATTTTGTTGTAAAGCACGGTGATGTCGTTGCGTTCTTCTGCAGGTGAGGTAGCCTGTTGAAGCACAGGGCAGAAAACAGATGCAATCGCTCACATGATTCATGCATGACATTTACAGCATCAGAACGCTTTTCGGTAACTTAATACATGTCATTTTTTTGGTTGTTGTTTTTTACCGTCTCCAGTTAAACTCACGTTAGCGATGTCTGTCTCCAGCTCCAACACTTGAGTCATGTCCTCCCACACGCGCTCTTCATCCTGGGTCAAGTTCCTGTCTTCTCGTGCGATCCTCGCCATGGAAACCATGAACTCCAGGTAGGCCTCGCGCACCTGCCCACAAAGATACAGGATGGGGGAGCTTCTGATTCATGTAATTATAACAAAAGCATTGAGGGAGAGAATGCCTCTCCCAAAATGACACAACCGTACCTTCTTATAATTCCCATCACTGAGGTAATAATCTCTTGAAGGCATTCCTAGTGCTGGTTGGTCAACCTGTGCAATCAGAAAGATGTTGTTAAATGACAAAATCGTTTGCTATGAAAAAGCATGGTAACACTTTAGTATAGTGAATGCATATAACTTTCCCTCAATAAACTCTTAATTTACTACTTATTAATAGTTAGTAAGGTAGTTGTTAAGTTTAGGTATTGGTAGGATTAAGAAAGTAGAATAAGGTCATGCAGAATAAGGCATTAATATGTGCTTTATAAGTACTAATAAACAGCCAATATTCTAGTAATATGCATACTAATAAGCAACTAGTTAAAAGACCCTAAAATAAAGTGTTACCAAAAACATATCTACATCACTTTTGTTGGGTGCAGCATGCATAAGATCATCCGTTCATAATTAAACCAACATAAAATCACACACTCTGTTTTATTATCTCATGCTCCAAATGGCATTTTAATCAGGGTGTATTATTATGCAAAATAGATTGCAATTAGCCACTGTGTGTTTTCAAAGGTGAAGCACCACTAAAACAACCAATCAAACTGACATACTTTGATATACACTTTGATGCTGAATGATTACCATATTTATAGACTACCAAAAAATGTCCAAAAACATGGTTTTGCATGCCATACTTTGCACCATCATACATGTCCAAAAGGCTAGGGTACTACCATATACATGTATAAAATTTGTATTACTTTACAGAATACAATGGTACTACCATCATACATGTCTAGAAAATATGTAAGTTCCATCATTCATGTCCAAAAACATAGTACCATAATATTACATAAATGTAAATTCTGTTCAACAACTTACATGGATAATGTGGCGGCTGGAGTCGCGATCATCTGGCCACACAAACATCTCAAGCACGGCCTTCTTATTGTAACGCGCGTTCAGAACAGCCAGTGTGTCCTCCAGGCTCCACGCTTGCTCTGCAAGATCAACGTTTTGAGGCTTTTAGTCCATATCTGTTCGCTTTGTCTACATAATTACATAAGCGTGCTCCCCAAATAAATTTTGCACAGATGTGTGTTTATTATGTTTAGTTCTTACTCTATTATCACCTGTGAGAATGGTGCTGTGTTCATGACATTTCAGAAACATGGAAAAATAAATGTTGTCAAATGCAGTCATTGGTGTGCATAACTTTTTCACAAGCGCATTTCAGATCACAGCAGTATTTCATGCACAGTTTTGTTTTCAAAGTGATGCAGCATTCCCCGCCCCTCCTTGCAGCTGCTATCTGATTGGTTGCATTATTTAAGGCCACACCCCCTCCAGAACCCAAGACCATAATGGGGAATTCGGCATGACAATTGGGGCCGATGGATTCATTCAGTGAATGATTCTTCAGGCTGATCCAAATAACTCTTTTCAATTGATTCATAAGAATCGACTCATTTGTTCGGACTGCTATGGCTGGGACTGGCAAACATACAGCATGATCTGTGTATTCCGATTCGTGCACAAATGAGTCGATTCTTATGAATCAGTTGAAAAGAGTTTTTTGGATCAGCCTGAAGAATACTTCACTGAAAGAATCCATCAGAATTGCAGCTGAATCAAGAAATTACTCACTTACTGAACTGCAAATTCCATGTCAATGCATCGTTACTTCAATATAGTAATTAGAGCTGGTTCACACAGAACTTGTGAACAGTTGTGAACTTGCTTATTAGCATGCATATTACTAGGGTATTGGCTGTTTATTAGTACATATAAAGCAGATATTAATGCCTTATTCTGCATGAACATATTCTACATCCCATAATCCCACCCAATACCTAAACTTAACTACTTGAATAATCAGTAATTAGGAGTTCATTGAGGCAAAAGTCATATAGTTGGATAATAGTAAGAACTGGACCCTAACCAAAAATATATTTTACTTTTCATCCAGCTTTCTCATTTGTGGTTTCACTCTCCATTTCGCAATCCAGTTAATTCCCAATGGATACAATCAAGTCCTACATTTTTCTTGCTTCACCTACAAATGCATCACATTATAAGTAAAAATATGTTGCGAAGACTGTTCCAATAACCACAGATGATGTTAAATGAGTGCATTGCACATCATCACTGGTCAATTTCTGTATTATTACAAATTCTGGGAAGAAACTATCTTAAAAATTACCCCTAAAACCCAGTGTACAAAAATTAGATGGATACTTAGTATCATAATTACAGCCTGGTTTTCCAAAGGCCAGTTATGGTTAAACGTCTCCAACAGCATTACTGACCTGTCCACTGCTTTAAAGACACATAATAAATCTGTCAGCAAAGGCTGGAGTGTGTGTTTGTGTTGATGTCTGCATATGTAGATTCTACGCCAGCGATCTTATTCTATTACGTTTAATTATTCTTCCCTCTCTCAAGGTCTATAACGAGCCACAGTGCCAATCATCACGGCGAGTCACTGTCTCATCCTCTCACCCTCCTCGACACGGCTCTATCTCACATGACAGATGAGCAGGACGGCCACTGCTGGGTGAAACCACTGGACTTTTCCATCAGTCTAGCGCCTTATCAACACCCAGCGACAGCACGGCTGAAGCGATTGCATTTATCCCATTTAGATAAGGCCAAGATGCTGCCATTCTCAGCGAGAGTGAATTAGAGACGGCCTGCGCTATCTCCAGTACCTGATGTGCCGTTCCAGACCTCAGATGCCACGGGCCAGTCGCCGATACTGTCAATGAGCCTGAGAAGAGGCTGCGAGTCGCGCTGCTCTATCAGAACTGCAGGGGGAAGCAGAGAGACGAGACAAAGTTGGTTTTGTCCACAAATCGAGCGGAACAGAAACTTAGTAGGTGGCCTGAATTTTCAGTGAAGAATTAAAACCAGTGTTATTTTAGTATTATTTATATACTCTTATAGTTTTTATTAACAATAATAATCAAAAAAAATTTTTTTTTTGCTTTTGTCATTTTTATTGTTTGTTTTAAATATTGCTAAGTTTTTAATGTTGTTTATATTTCTAATTTAATATGATTTAGGACAAACCATGTGCAAATTCAAAAACGCGGTTTAAAATTGCTGGTGTTTCTGACATCACAAACTACCTTGTAACCAATCACGTCAACATGTGATCATCAATGTGTGGATCTCTGAGCTAGTGTGAGTGAGTGGAGGCGGGGCTAATTTGCATATTCATAAAACCGCGTATTGTAAATGAGGCAAGGGTGTAGAGTTACATGCATAGTGCTTCAACTCATTTCAGTTCTTTAACAACTTTAAGATTTATATTTTATTTCAGCTTTATTTCAATCAGGATCATTTTAATAGTTTTAGTTAACTATAATAACCCTGCAACTAATCAGATCAATTAGAACATTACAATGTTTAAAAACTCATCCCATAAAGCATCGCTAATAATGTAACAGAATCAAAAATGACAATATAAAACACCTCGATTTAAAGTATAAAATGCAATATATTCATTAAAGGCACAACATGTAAGATTTTTAGATTAAAATATTGAAAAACCACTAGAACAGTGTTATATATTTTGTTGACTTGTGTACTTACATTATCCCGGATGTTTCCAATAATGTTTAAATCCAGAGAAATAAGCAATTTTAACCAGGGACACATGGTTTTGTAGAAACCATGGAACCACCAAAGACGCTTTAATATATTATGTGTTTTATTAGACAAGTGAGCAACTGTTTCAACTAATCATGTTATATAGCTCAACACAGTGAGTCTTATTGTTTAAATCTCGTTTTCTTGATTTACCGCGATTACCATGTTTTACCACGGCTAATATCGATCTAGCTTACTGCAGTGTCTCATGTGTCTCATATGGACAGCGAATGGACAGAGTTGTGAAAAAGACACCTCCCATGATTCTGCAAAATCAGGGCCTCATCAAGCTACGCTTTAGTTTTGAATAAGTGACCTCTAGTGGTGAAAAATTACATATTGTGCCTTTAAGTTTATTGGAAATATACATGCACATCGTCATGAAACTGAATCATGTCATGCGATGCTTTATGGGATTGCACACTACTATGTAAAACGTGTAAAACAATGATTATTGGAGCATGTTTAATACAATTAAAATATAATTTCAATCTTTCTACTGCAAAATATTGTGTTTAATTCAGTGTTTTATACTCCATTTCTCTGTAATTATCTGTGAAATCAGTCATTTCTAAGTGAAAACTGTTTCAAAGTAAATCCTATTTTTATGTGTAGTGGTAAATAATAACAGAGTCAATATATTGCATAGTATAAGCAGATCACAGTATGTGTTTTAATGTTGTGTACTCACTCTCGTTCATGCATGAGCTGTAGAGCGTTTTGGCTTTCTTGAAGGCCTCTCTGTCATCCTTACTTTCCATCTCCAGAACTCCTGTGAGATAATCAATCAACACCAACAAGAAGAAACTGTTTAAAAGAAATCTACACAAACCCATAACACTCATCGTGATTGTTGACGTAACCGACCCTTGAGCACAATTTCCAGCTCGTCTCTCAGGATATTGAAAACGCTGTGGAGCGAGCTGGTTTCTGGAATGACGTGCCGCTCGATCCAGCCTCCGCATGCGTACTGATAGAAGTTCTGGCACGGCTCCACGCTGGGGTCCATGTTCTGGAGCAGTCGGGCCGCTATATCATTGACAAGAACCCAGACATGAGCCAAGAAATCATTTCAGATCTTGAATACTAGTTTCGAGATGGTATATAAAAGGAAAGCTTTCAGACATTACCGGCAGTGACACACTGTGGGGTCGTACAGACATTGCTGTCAGCTTTTGATCGATATTTCAGCCCTGTTGTGATGTGGTGAGATGAACAACACAATTGAGGTTAATGTCTGACTGAAACGCGGCTGAGATCATGTGACATAATCCACTCAAAAGTCCAGCTCTATAGTGAGAGCTTATTGCTTCAGCTTAACATTGCGGGTAGTATGTAACTGGAAAACTGGAATAATTTAATGCAATTTATTGAAATAAATCTACCGTTTGCTCACAAACCAAAAGTTAGGCATGAGAAATACATTTTGTAAACCTGACATTGTGGTTGGTTTCAGTTGCTAATAGTAGTGCATATCCACTGTATATAATGTGCAATAATATTGTACAGTACATGGAGTGATTATACAAAATTTATGGCAAAGCAAAACTCAAAATAAAATAAAAAACCTCAGATTTAAATGATAAAATCTGCCAAACTTTATGATCAACTTAACAGCATACTTTACCTTTTGAAGAATCATTTATGTTAAAACGCTCTGAAATATAAAAAGAAAATGCAAGATCTTAAAGAATATAATCAGATGCAAACCATTCGATAGATGCTTTATATTTTAATTTATGTGCAAATTTATGAGATATTATATGATAACTCTATAAACTTAATTTATATATATATATATATGATTAATCGATTAATCGTGATTAATGGCATCTGACAAAAGTTTGTAAATATACATTTAAATATATGTGTTTGTGTGTGTGTATACACATATTTATACATATATTTACAAACTTATGTTAGATGTGATTAATCGCGATTAATCGATTTGACAGTACTTACTTATTTTATATATATATATATATATATATATATATATATATATATATATATATACTTTATATATGTATAAGTTCTAATATTTATTTTTTATATATATATATATATATATATATATATATATATATATATATATATATATATATATATATGTGTGTATATGTGTATATATATATATATATATAATAAATTTAATAATATTACATTTTTTATATATTTCATTAATATTAATTTTAAGCTTTTTTTCATTCTCGTTTTCTATAAAGTTCTTCAAAGGAAGGTCGCACAGAGCTGCTCCACGTGAGCTATAAATAAATGAATGTTTGATGTCTTTTTTAAGGGTTTTGAATAGCATTCGAAATACTCGTGATTTGCAGCAGAAATCGGACGTGTTTCCCACCTCTCAGAGCTGAAGTGTAGAGCACTATGAGTCCAGCCAGAGCGCAGCTCATCAGAAGAACAATGACAGACAGTCCGATCTCCACCACAGTCCAGCGATGCTTCCTCGGTTTAGTGCTTTTCTCCATGATATCCATTTGGCTCTCTGATTTTCCCATTCTTGGAGCTGTGGAATAGAGTATTAAAGTGTTTGTGGAGAGGGCCGAGAGCGCGCGTAATTGCGCATGAACGCGCGTGTGAGCGCAGAGAGCCACAGGTGGAGCATCAGTGCATCCTGTTTTCGACTTTTTCCTCCAAAGAACCAACGATTTCTAATGCGGAAGCTGTGTAGCTACTGAACAAGAGACTCATTAAGAGATTTCACTGAGAATTAGGACTACACGTGATATATTTACACATTTCAAACAATGACCCCACGAATTTCCAGTCCTTCTTGACGTTTTAATTAACTTTATGACGACTACATTCACTTAGATAAATATATATTTAGAGATTAAATTATATATATATATATATATATATATATATATATATATATATATATATATATATATATATATATATATATATATATATACTTTGATAGTATGATATAATTCTTAAATGAAATGACGCATACAGTAGAAAAGATGCGGGGCGGTTGATTTATAACATGATTTGATGCATCGATTGATTGGATTGTGAAAAGTGGGCGTTACACACCAGAATGCGCGTTCACTACTACAGCACCAGATTTTTAGCTATTCAATAGTCTGCGCGCACTAAGTGACATCAGCTCAAATGGTGGAGCATGTTTTGATTTGTTTCTCTTCTTTGGAATAACCTGCAATGATGAATCGTTAACAGTAGGACCCAGAATGCATATTAAGAAAGAAAATTGACTTGAAGACATTAGGCAAGCAAAACATGAGGCAGTTAATGTAGCTGATAAAAAGTTAATGTAGTTGATCTATTAATCGTTATATGATTGCCATAATGCTCTCAGAATGAGAAACCGCTTTGTTCTTGTTTAATTTTTAATGATGGCTAGATCCAAGCAAGGGTATGAGTATGAACCATTCTTGAGGTGTCTTCATCCCCGTCATAAAATGTTTGTAATCTGTGGTTTTAGAAATTGACTTTTTGCTTCATGTCAGCCTCAGCACTTTTTTTTGTGTGTCTTGTAAGCTGGAAAGTGCTGATAAATTTCCTGCAAAATTTTTAATTTCCTGACTCATTTGATGTCTGAAGGCAAAACAATAATCATAGAAAACAGGCTCATAGAAATTAGTTTCTTTTCTATTATGTTTTTGTTTTAAAGCTCTCAGCTAGTATGCACAAGTCAAAAAATGTGTGTTCATATTGATAAATTCGGACTTAATCATTGTAGAGACTATTTGGCATTAAACTACATGCGGAAAATCATTAGAATCCAGAATGTTTCTTCTTCTTCTTCTTCTTTATGCATATATTTGATGCTATGAAATGCACATATGTGTTTTGAATATATATATTGTGTATTTTGTCTGACCTAAATATCTGCCCTTATCAATAAATTGGATTGCCCACATACACCAAACAAAAGTTTAGTTTTTCTGCAGGTCAAAGGTCAATCGCATTTTTTAAAGTGTAAATATTCCATTCCAAAATTACATGAAAACTGCACATTTAGTAGTGATATACTGTTCAAAATAGTTTTAAATAAAGTATAGCATGTCATACTTATTTCATTTTAACTGTCATGTGTGCAATTTGCATTTATCATGGGAAGCACTTATAAGTACAGTTCATCTGCATGTATGCATTAAGAAAATTAGCTGTTTCTTTTTCTTACAGAGTAAATGATGGATTATGGCGAAAGAGTCACATTCAGCAATGCCATTGATCAAACAATCTAGTGAAGAAAAAACAGAAAGCAGCACAGAAAAGAATCTGCATTACTCTAAACAATGACTCAATAATTGATGTGCAAAATCAGCAAAGCGTTAATTAAAGTCCTTTTACAAACAGCCGTTTGCATCACCTCAGCACAAAACTCCACCTGTAAACTACAGAAAAACTATTCCATTCAGTTCCGACACAAAACACCCTCATACTGTAGAATGTGAAGCTTCCGTACCTCTCTGATGATGGAGTCCTTGTTGGCCCTGCTAGGACGCCTTTCAATTTCCCAAACACCCCTTCTGAGTTTGCACCCAGAGCTGGTGTGTGGTGAAATGAAGCAGCGTCCGACAGCTGGGTGTCGGAGAAGCTGTCTGTTCTGATGTTCCTCTGACTGAGTGACTGAGTGAGTGAGGAAAATGCAGAACAGAGGAAGAGAGAGGGAGGGATGTAAAGGAGGAGGGGCGATCGAGGGACGCTGTTTGTGCCTGATGATGGTGGTTTTGAGGAGAAATCAAGAAGGGCTTCAGAGGAGGGTCAGTGGTGGGAATATATATGTATATATATATATATTTATCCATTTTTTTTTTTTTTTTTTTTGTCCAAAGGCCTTAATAATAATAAAAAACAAAGATATGACATCCAAAGTATGTAAGGTAGTACAACTAGATCTCTTTTATTAAATCCAAAAGGTTTTAATTATATTTTGCACATATAAAGGTATGTTAAAGATTTTGAAGTCAAAAGGTCATTTGGTTTAACTGTCCAAAGGCCAATACAGTCATTTAATTTGTTATTAAAATAACTTAAAATTAAATAAATGTATATATTTTTTATTCTGGAATGATTTTATAACATCATATATCAACATAGTGCAAAATGGTTTTAAAATTATGTGTAGAAGTCGTTGCTTTGTTATGAGAAAGAATGCCCGGAAAAATTAATTTAATTGATGTCATTTGGAGTAACCAATATAAAAGGACCATTTTGGATCAAGTCATGCGGTCAATATCATGTGACAGGATGTGACATCATTCAGACACCTGCAAAGGACCACATGGTCATGAAGCAGTTATTTGAAAAATTCATGTTTTCACTTGATCATACGCATGTCCCGAAACATCAGGTCATTTGGTGCAACTGCTATAAAACATGGAAAATGTTGTAATATTTTAAAAATGTGTACTAGATATAAAATATTTGATATCAGCCTGTTAACATTGTTTAAAAATATTGTCATTCAGTATAACAAATGTGTCATTCGGTAAAACCGAAATTTTGGTTAAACCAAATTGCTTTTTTGGTGACAAATTTTGGCCATTTTAATATATATCATATGCTGTGTGGTTTTAAAATAAGGAGGCAAAGTCTTCACAGGTATGTATTAAATGTAAATTCATGTCCTGTTACACTTAATGCCACATTTTTTCTGGATAAATAAACATTCCATAAAAAAAAGAGAAATCAAATACAATTCTATTGTATTTTTACACTATTAAAACCAAGTATAAATCTCATCAAGTTAGTGTTTTTACACATTTTTACATTTATTTTAAAATAATAACTAAAGGCAGTAGCAATTCAAACGATATATTTTATTTTTAACTGATGTTCAGCTGTTCTTTTTAACAGTCAACTTATTTTCATCAGTCATCAAGTTCTGTAAACACTGATCAGACATGAAGATACAGTGTGTAAATATGCAGATGCAGTGTGTAAATTTTAGTAGCATCTATCTGTGAGGTTGCGAATTGCAATATAGAGAAGCCACGGTGGCAGACACAGGACAAAGATGTCGTCATCTGACACAGCAGAGAGTAGCGGCCAAGCAAACACACTCTGTACAGCAGTAAATAGAAATGGCTCATTCTAAGGTACAAACCCGATTCGGAAAAAGTTGGGACACTGTACAAATTGTGAATAAAAACAGAATGCAATGATGTGGAAGTTTCAAATTTCAATATTTTATTCAGAATACAACATAGATGACATATCAAATGTTTAAACTCAGAAAATGTATCATTTTAATTTCATGGCATCAACACATCTCAAAAAAGTTGGGAAAAGGTCATGTTTACCACTGTGTGGCATCCCCTCTTCTTTTTATAACAGTCTGCAAACTTCTGGGTACTGAGGAGGCAAGTTGCTCAAGTTTAGGAATAGGAATGTTGTCCCATTCTTGTCTAATACAAATCTGAAATAGGAATGTTGCTCAACTGTCTTAGGTCTTCTTTGTCGCATCTTCCTCTTTATGATGCGGCAAATGTTTTCTATGGGTGAAAGATCTGGACTGCAGGCTGACCATTTCAGTACCCGGATCCTTCTTCTACGCAGCCATGATGTTGTAATTGATGCAATATGTGCTCTGGGATTGACATGTTGGAAAATGCAAGGTCTTCCCTGAAAGAGACGACGTCTGGATGGGAGCATATGTTGTTCTAGAACTTGGATATACCTTTCAGCATTGATGGTGCCTTTCCAGATGTGTAAGCTGCCCATGCCACACGCACTCATGCAACCCCATACCATCAGAGATGCAGGCTTCTGAACTGAGCGCTGATAACAACTTGGGTTGTCCCTGTCCTCTTTAGTCCGGATGACATGGCGTCCCAGTTTTCCAAAAAGAACTTCAAATTTTGATTCTTCTGACCACAGAACAGTTTTCCACTTTGCTACAGTCAATTTTAAATGGGCCTTGGCCCAGAGGAAATGCCTGCGCTTCTGGATCATGTTTAGATATGGCTTCTTTTTTGACCTGTAGAGTTTTAGCTGGCGAATGGCAAGTAGGATTGTGGGAAATTTTGCATTGGGGGAATTGGTGATCCTCTGCCCATCTTGACTTCTGAGAGACACTGCCACTCTGAGAGGCTCTTTTTATACCCAATCATGTTGCCAATTGACCTAATAAGTTGCAAATGGGTCCTCCAGCTGTTCCTTATATGTACATTTAACTTTTCCGGCCTCTTATTGCTACCTGTCTCAACTTTTTTGGAATGTGTAGCTCTCATGAAATATTTGGCATGACATTTCAAAATGTCTCACTTTCAACATTTGATATGTTATCTATATTCTATTGTGAATAAAAAATAAGTTTATGAGATTTGTAAATTATTGCATTCCTTTTTTATTCACAATTTGTAGAGTGTCCCAACTTTTTTGGAATCGGGTTTGTAATAAAAAAAATAACGGTTCATTATGTAAGGTCTTTATACACCACTGAAAACATAGTTATGTATATTATATTGCATTTCTGTCAATAGATCCTCCTAAAATTGGAAAAACACATTGCACCTTTGCACATTTCCTTCATTCAGGGCGATTCGAGAATGTGCACGAAAACAAGAGGCGGGATTTATCGCACAAGCCAATCATATTTAATCAGAACCAATCATATCCAATCATAGCACGATGGAGGCATTGCCTCCTCTCACGTGACTTTCCCCCATTCATTCTCAATTACCCCCCAATAAACCCACTGCATGCATTAGGCGGTCTGATAAGTCAATGGGCTCAGGGGTGGCAAGCCTTCTCCAGGGGAGAAGTCGCTGTTGGACAGTTACATTATTTAAAACGAGTGACTTTTACACTTTTTAATGCCACATTTTGTAATATTTCCATTGTTTTATTTTTGTAATATCAATATATACTGTATATTGTTACTCCGAGTTATGACCCAAAGTATAACACTTAGAATTAGTTGTTTTTTTAATAGTATTACAGTAAAGCAGATTTAAAAAATCCCAAAGCTCTTATTTATTAGCCATCTTTATTTCACCTCACAGCGGCTGTTAAACAGAGGTAGTCCAAATCTGGAAGAGCAGCACGCAGGTTAATGTCCGCTGGCCTCTCATTATTCATAGGCCAGGTGGACTGAAGATCGCAGCGCAGTCGGGGAGCTGGCAGGAACTGACATCAGCTTGGCGGGGAAGTGAGCTTCACTCCCACCAGTGTCAGATTGAAATGGCATGGTGCCCATACTCATTACCAGCCTGATTAACCACTGTAATTAGCTGATATTAGAGAAAGCGAGAGCCACCGGTGGCGGCGATCAGCACTGGTGCAGAACTGCCCAGCTGTCCATATCAGTTAGCCCATCATAACACAAGTCGAGGGATAAATGCTAGAGACCAGAATAGAAGGAGAACAACCTTTAGCTCACAATAGGGAACATGGGTGAATGGCTGCTAATTACCGCCGTCCATTAAAGATGATGAACTTCTGTAGGGTGATCTCTACTCAGTTTTAGACATAGAAACAAGATGAGTATGTCTGTGCTCAGTTCTGCAAAATTACTATTATTATTTCCAAATGTATTCAGCTTAGTGCTGCCTGCTAAAGTAAGCATATTACTTAAGGTTGGTGATCTGAACAAAATCCTCACCCTAATAATTGCAATAAAAAAATATAGCTGCGAGCAGCAGTTAACGGGGTTCAATGCTTTAAGGCCTTTAAGCACATGCGTAAAAAAGGTATAATTTTTTAATTAGCAAGCCATCTCGATCATAGATGGAAAAGACCATTTACAGCCAATACAGGCAATATACCCTAGGAAATTTATGGTTAAAGTTTTTAACAGTTATCGAGGTTGAGCCAGAAACCTAGGACTAGTTCGCCAAAGTTGGTTTTTGAAATAATCTCCAATATATAACAAATGATTAGATTGACAGCAGCAGTCCTAGAGGCAAAGTTGCTCAGAATGAGGAGTTCTACCATGTGGTAGGAATGTCGTGAGTTTGTGCAAAAAATCATGCGACACACAATCCTTTACACACGTGAAAAACGTGATTTCTTTCGAATTTCTCACAGTCAAACAGCCCCAGAGAGTTTCATTCCGATCGGCCTCCGTTAAGCTTGTCTGATAGCTACTCAAAGTTCATTGGCCAATGGCAGACATGTTTTTTGAGATACATCAATGTCCTCATAGACAATCATGGCACGTTGGACAAAGACACTGCATGCCAATTGTCAAGTCATTCAGACTTAACGGTGAAGTAGTTTTAGCCATGTTCATGTTTTTTCTGTTATAGCGCCACCAAGTGGCCAGTCGTCATGTCCTTTTTCACATGACCACAGAATGAGCTGTTACATATGTGCGCTGAGTTTGGTGAAAAAATCTCATTCCGTTCACGAGTTTTAGTAAAAGTGGCTCCTCCCACTTTGAACTTTTTGGTGGCCCTTAGGGCTTGTGATTCGAAAATTCAACCTTTTTTTGATAGTTATTGACAATCAGACTCCAAAGAATCTTGCTGCACTGGTTTGGTTCAGATCGGGCCAAAAACCAAGGACTTGTTCGCAAAAGTAGGTTTTTCAAAAAATCCAAAACACACGAAAATTTCGGCAAAATTTTAGCAGTTATGAGCGATTTTGTACTTTTCACCGTTGTAACGAGGTGAGCCTTGGTGATGATGTAAATGGTGCACTACGTGCTTGACCCTCTAAAAATATGGACAGAAATATGGTATAGAATTTAAACAATTTACCTTTAAAATCAATGTGAATTACCATCCACAATATGATGCATTTTTTAAATGAAACGACACATTCAGTTGGAAAAAAAGTAGGACGGGACTTGAATTAATGCATTGATTGATTAGATTGTGAAAAGTGGCCATTACACACCAGAATGGTGCAAATCTGAACATGAGTTTGCTACAACAACTCCTTAAATAATATTAATAAAAAGCAATAAAAACTTATATAATAGGTCACAGTAATTACAAATATTTCATATGCATTATTGTAATATTTAACAACAGAACTCATAAAAGAACAAGTATTACTCAGAGAACCAAATATCATTGCAATAAATATTAGTTCATCAGCAGAAACCTCATTTAAATAATGGGCTTTTAGCAAATATCAGCTAAGCTGCTCTTTTAAGATACGAGTTCTGCCTTAACAGCTTAATTAAAAAGCTTTCAAAGCTTGTTTTTTTCTTTGTTCCTAATCATTGAGACAGTGAAGTATTTACCTGAGCGAACTCAATCCCCGGTCCTACACAGCATGGCAAATAAATCTCTAATGACTGAATTTGTTCTCCCTGCACTGGTACACAATTAGACACGTTTTGCCAAGAAGAGCCGAGTCCTCAGTCTGCCTCCAGGTGCCTGAGCATTCAAATGACAAGCCATGAAGCCAGTAATAAGTGCAAGCAGACATCTGAGACCAAGAGCATTCATCTTTGCTTCGTGTCACATTAGAGGCCGCAGGTTCACGAATCAGCTAGAACTCAGAGGTAGAAGCACGACTTCACATTAAAGCCTCTATGCAGGAGAGGTTTTATTTTAATAAGAGAGTTCAGTGTGCTACATAAGATTAAAGTGCAACATCGAATGATACAGCTTGGAAAATCTGCTGAATTTACGTTTAATAAGCATGCATCTTGGTTCCAGGAAATCAGGGCTGCGCAGCAGCATGTATTAATGTCAACACTCAGGCAAATGCTCTTTAAATGGCGACAATCAAACTGGATTTTGACATTTTCCAGAGAAAATGTGAGTGGGGCGTGATTGGAAAACTCATGAGCATCTAGGATGTTATGGGGGGTTACTGGGGCATTGCTGTTGGGTTGCTAGGGTGTTGTGGATGGTTGCGAGGTGATTATGTAATATGGTTTCAATATAACTTTAAGGAGTTTTCATGCATTTTATCATCCACCAGGTGAAAAATAAAATATCTGATTGCTTAGAAAAGTAAATGTACAGCTCTTCTCATGATTTGAGATATCATTCATGTAGCTAACCCCTAACATTAAGTATTAAACTAGCACATAACTTGTCTGAATGAATGTTATATCAAACAGTTTGCCTGAAATTTTGCACATTATGCTTTTTTAAGTCAACAAACCTTGAGTTTGTGTGTGTATATAGGACCTAAAACTAACTTTTTTCGACACCTGCCAATGGCCGGTGACTTAAAGGGATAGTTCACCCCAAACAATTAAAATTTTATCACTTACTCACCCTCAAGTTGTTATAAACCTGTGTGAGTTTCTTTCTTCTGAACACAAAAGAAGATATTTTGAAGAATGTTGGTAACCAGACAGTAGACATGCCCCATTGACTTCCATTGTATTTTTTTCCTCATATTGACGTCAATGGCTACGTCAACTGTTTGATTACCAATATTCTTTAAAATATCTTCTTTTGTGTTCAACAGAACAAAAAACTTGTGCAGGTTTGTAACAACTTGAGGGTAAGTGATGACAACATTTTTGGGTGAACTATCCCTTAAAGAAAATTTACTGGCCATAAATAATTTTTACCAGCCATGAAACATAGATTAATCCTTATTAAAGTTCCAAAAGTTATTCCATCTAGAACAGAGTGATTCTTTGTCTTTTGTTGTTTAATTAACATTAAAAACACAGACAGCATCAGGAATATTAGGCTGCTGTCACTTTAAGACATAATACATAATGTGTTTTCTTTCTCAACTGTTTACGTATACTTAAGACATAACTGACTATGTTTATGAAGATACTTGCCAAGACAGCATTTTGACATAATTGTGTTTGAATATATCTGTTCAAGAGCAAAAACACATGAAAGAGAACTCAATTCAGTATTCACACGCTGTCTGAGACATGGATTTCTTGGTGCTCGCTTCAGGTGTTTACTCACAAAAAACTTCCCACACAGAGTGCGAATAATGAATTGAGTTCCCTTTCGCATCTTCCTGCGCTGAACATGTTCATGTTCTCAGAATATTGCTGTGATGAGCAGGGCGGGCGAGAGCCGTGAGGGAACTGAGCGAGGCCAGTAACGCAAGAGATAATGAGCTCCACCTGTGAGGCGCACCGGCCTTGAGTCTCTCACGGAGGAGCTCCGGAAGCATAAAAGGAGGAGAGAGGACCAGGCCTGGACTTTATTTTATGTTTTATTAGGTTTGTGTGGCCAGCAGACGTCCGCGAGGGTCTGCCGGCATTACTTTTGTTTTGTATTTGTTTATTTTGAATTAAAGTTTTGTTGAACATTCACCGGTTCCTGCCTTCTTCTTCCCATATCTACGAACTGTGTTACAATTGCATTGTTAGAAGAATTCATAAAAATGTTACCAGCCAACTTGTGATTTTTACTTGCATTTGGCACTTGGCGAGTGTTAATTTTAGATGTATACATATTTGTATCACTTTTTGCCTGTTTTAGTAACTGCATTCAATTATGTATTAAATGTAAAAAATGAAAACTAATGCATGTATTCATAAATAGACATTGGAAAACAACTTCACAATAAAATAGAAAGACACCATAAACTAAACTGGATTTAGACAAAAAACATGCTTGATTTTTCAATACGATTTACTATGATGACTTGAGTTAAGATAAGGAATTACACGCTGGTGTTGAGCGACACGAATGCTGAAGATGTCCATCTTTTGTGCAAGCAGCTCTTGGCAGATTCATGTGCCTTGGTCATGGTGCGGTGACCTGCCCTCCATCACACTCTCATTCCATTCCTGACTGACTGCTATGTTCCCTTCAGGAGATTTACTGCTTGAATTTAATTCATCAGACAAGGAACAGAAGGTGCAAAACAAGGAGACGGCAAGAGCCCATCAGTCACAGTATACCCGTAATCAGAATGTAACTTTTTGTTCGGCCAATTAGCTCATGAATAACCGAGAATTAAACTAGCCTTGGTCTTAAATCTAATCCTATTGGTTAAGCTCTGTAAGCTAAGTGTTCAAAATACTGTGAAGAACAAAAATCAAATAAAATGGACCTTTCTTACTTTATTAATTCATATTCTTGATCAGATTGTAGATGTTTTTATTGGTGTACATTATTTCAATGAAAAAAGTTTGACTTTGTAATGTTTCATCAGAATTAATTAACTTTTTTGTCTGCCATCATCAAATCCTCTTATTTACATACAACAAGTGTTGGTAATTGTTGCTGTTGTTATTGCTTCTGCTGTTCCTTATTCCTGCTGTTGTTGGTTATTGTTGCTGCTGCTTTTCCTTATTGCTGCTGCTGATGTTATTGCTGCTGCTGTTATTGCCGCTGCTGTTATTGCTGCTGCTGCTGTTATTGCTGCTGCTGATGTTATTGCTGCTGCTGCTGTTATTGCTGCTGCTGCTGTTATTGCTGCTGCTGATGTTATTGCTGCTGCTGCTGTTATTGCTGCTGCTGATGTAATTGCTGCTGCTGCTGCTGTTATTGCTGCTGCTGCTGTTATTGCTGCTGCTGATGTTATTGCTTCTGCTACTGCTGCTGTTATTGCTGCTGCTGCTTATTGCTGCTGCTGCTGTTATTGCTGCTGCTGCTGTTATTGCTGCTGCTGATGTTATTGCTGCTGCTGTTGCTTATTGCTGCTGCTGATGTAATTGCTGCTGCTGCTGCTGTTATTGCTGCTGCTGCTGTTATTGCTGCTGCTGATGTTATTGCTTCTGCTACTGCTGCTGTTATTGCTGCTGCTGCTGTTATTGCTGCTGCTCATTGCTGCTGCTGCTGCTTATTGCTGCTGCTGCTGTTATTGCTGCTGTTATTGCTGCTGCTGCTGCTGCTTATTGCTGTTGCTACTGCTGCTGTTATTGCTGCTGCTGCTGCTGTTATTGCTGCTGCTGTTGCTTATTGCTCCTGCTGCTGCTCATTGCTGCAGCTGCTGTTATTGCTGCTGTTATTGCTGCTGCTGCTCATTGCTGCTGCTTATTGCTGCTGTTATTGCTGCTGCTGTTATTGCTGCTGTTATTGCTGCTGCTGCTGCTGCTGTTATTGCTGCTGCTGCTGTTATTGCTGCTGCTGCTGTTATTGCTGCTGCTGCTGCTCATTGCTGCTGCTGCTGCTGCTGCTGCTGCTGTTATTGCTGCTGCTGTTATTGCTGCTGCTACTGCTGCTGTTATTGCTGCTGCTGCTGTTACTGTGCTGCTGCTGTTGCTTATTGCTGCTGCTGCTCATTGATGCTGCTGCTGCTTATTGCTGCTGCTGCTGTTATTGCTGCTGTTATTGCTTATGCTGTTCCTTATTGCTGCTGCTGTTGGTTATTGCTGCTGCTGCTGTTATTGCTGCTGCTGATATTATTGCTACTGCTGATGTTATTGCTGCTGCTGCTGCTGTTATTGCTGCTGCTGATGTTATTGCTACTGCTGATGTTATTGCTGCTGCTGTTATTGCTGCTGCTGATGTTATTGCTGCTGCTGCTGTTATTGCTGCTGCTGATGTTATTGCTGCTGCTGCTGTTATTGCTGCTGCTGATGTTATTGCTGCTGCTGTTATTGCTGCTGCTGATGTTATTGCTACTGCTGATGTTATTGCTGCTGCTGTTATTGCTGCTGCTGATGTTATTGCTGCTGCTGATGTTATTGCTGCTGCTGCTGCTGTTATTGCTGCTGCTGCTGTTATTGCTGCTGCTGTTATTGCTGCTGTTCCTTATTGCTGCTGATGATGTTATTGCTGCTGCTGCTGCTGTTATTGCTGCTGCTGATGTTATTGCTGCTGCTGCTGCTGCTGTTATTGCTGCTGCTGCTGTTATTGCTGCTGCTGATGTTATTGCTGCTGCTGTTATTGCTGCTGCTGCTGTTATTGCTGCTGTTGCTTATTGCTGCTGCTGATGTTATTGCTGCTGCTGTTATTGCTGCTGTTATTGCTGCTGTTATTGCTGCTGCTGCTGTTATTGCTGCTGCTGCTGTTATTGCTGCTGCTGCTGCTCATTGCTGCTGCTGCTGCTGCTGCTGTTATTGCTGCTGCTGTTATTGCTGCTGTTATTGCTGCTGCTACTGCTGCTGTTATTGCTGCTGCTGCTGTTATTGCTGCTGCTGTTGCTTATTGCTGCTGCTGCTCATTGATGCTGCTGCTGCTTATTGCTGCTGCTGCTGTTATTGCTGCTGTTATTGCTTATGCTGTTCCTTATTGCTGCTGCTGTTGGTTATTGCTGCTGCTGCTGTTATTGCTGCTGCTGATATTATTGCTACTGCTGATGTTATTGCTGCTGCTGCTGCTGTTATTGCTGCTGCTGATGTTATTGCTACTGCTGATGTTATTGCTGCTGCTGTTATTGCTGCTGCTGATGTTATTGCTGCTGCTGCTGTTATTGCTGCTGCTGATGTTATTGCTGCTGCTGCTGCTGTTATTGCTGCTGCTGCTGTTATTGCTGCTGCTGTTATTGCTGCTGCTGCTGTTATTGCTGCTGTTCCTTATTGCTGCTGATGATGTTATTGCTGCTGCTGCTGCTGTTATTGCTGCTGCTGCTGCTGCTGTTATTGCTGCTGCTGCTGTTATTGCTGCTGCTGATGTTATTGCTGCTGCTGTTATTGCTGCTGCTGCTGTTATTGCTGCTGTTGCTTATTGCTGCTGCTGATGTTATTGCTGCTGCTGTTATTGCTGCTGTTATTGCTGCTGCTGATGTTATTGCTGCTGCTGATGTTATTGCTGCTGCTGCTATTGCTGCTGCTGTTATTGCTGCTGCTGTTGTTATTGCTGCTGCTGATGTTATTGCTGCTGCTGCTGTTATTGCTGCTGCTGCTGTTATTGCTGATGCTGTTCCTTATTGCTGCTGCTGTTGGTTATTGCTGCTGCTGCAGAGCAAGTACAGGACTTGCTACTGACAATACATACACGACACACTGCTGTGAGCAAGTAAGACATTCTGCTGCTCAACAATATAGCGTACATGAATCACCTGCTGCTGCTGTTGCTTATTGCTGCTGTTATTGCTGCTGCTGTTATTGCTGCTGCTGTTATTGCTGCTGCTGATGTTATTGCTGCTGCTGTTGCTTATTGCTGCTGTTGTTTATTGCTGCTGTTGATGTTATTGCTGCCGCTGTTCCTTATTGTTGCTGTTATTGCTGCTGCTGCTGTTATTGCTGCTGCTGTTGCTTATTGCTGCTGATGTTATTGTTGCTGCTGCTGCTTATTGCTGCTGCTGTTGCTTATTGCTGCTGCTGCTTATTGTTGCTGCTGCTGTTATTGCTGCTGCTGATGTTATTGCTGCTGCTGCTGCTGTTATTGCTGCTGCTGCTGTTATTGCTTCTGCTGTTGCTTATTGCTGCTGATGTTATTGTTGCTGCTGCTGCTTATTGCTGCTGCTGTTATTGCTGCTGCTGTTGCTTATTGCTGCTGTTATTGCTGCTGCTGTTGCTTATTGCTGCTTTTGCTGCTGCTGCTGTTATTGCTGCTGCTGATGTTATTGCTGCTGCTGTTGCTTATTGCTGCTGCTGCTGTTATTGCTGATGCTGTTCCTTATTGCTGCTGCTGGTTATTGCAGCTGCTGCAGAGCAAGTACAGGACTTGCTACTGACAATACATACACAACACACTGCTGTGAGCAAGTAAGACATTCTGCTGCTCAACAATATAGCGTACATGAATCACCTGTATGAGATCTGTACAGGTGGAGCTGGGGAAGGTGGAGGGTTTCTGAAAGCATGTTGCACTGCAACAGCAAATGCTGACCAAGTCTTTAAAGTTTGAGCAGCGAGTTCATTAGCTACTGTAACAGCTGGAACCAATCAGCTGTGCCCTATTGAGAATGATATGATTGCAAGCAGACTGAGTTAAGGACATATCAGCCTGTGCCATCTAGAGTTTCATGACAGAACTTTGTATTTAATTAATTTTGTTTTAATTGTGATTACATTTTTTAATTAAACAGCATACTTTATCACTAGAAAAAAATGAAATAACCCATTAAACATGAAAGTATTACGCAATCATTTTTGACATTTCTCCTTATATAGGACTTTTGTGGCATAAAGCGTTCTTTAAAACTGAGTCAAGAACCATAAGGTTCTATACAGGAACCCAGTGTAGTAATATACCACAGAAAATTTCTCTCAGAAGGGTTTTGCCATTTAACAGACTCTTTCTGATCCAAAGTGATTCCAAATCTCCTAGTACAACAAAGTGCTTTGCTCAAGGTTTCAGGGTCTAAACCCACAACATTCGGGTTATTAGCCAGGATCTTTAACCACTAAGCCGCACTTCCCAAAAGTGCCTTGCAGTAGCACTTTTAATCACATGCACAACAAAATAATTATGCTGTACTTTAGGCGCCCGCTAACCTGTTATTACTGCCCATGTTTCCAAGGCAATGCGAGGAAGTGCATGAATTCCCTTGTGTAGAGGTTGACCCCTCTCCAGAAAATGCATGTTGTGGATTTTTCTTTAGCATCATTACAGCCACTTTACTGTTGTGTTATACTGCATTGAAATTATTTTGATAATGCCAAAACAGCAGTTCATAAAGTGAACCGTTAGACCTTGTTGCCCTGAGCTTGTCATCCAGTGTGTTCTTGTTATATTCAACAGCACTTGGCTCAAGACTTTTCCATCTACCCGACTAATCCGTCTTATCTTAATAACATCCACCCTCTATCTGGCACATTGCAGAAACAATCGACCCAAAAGTGCTCTTTTATCAGTGCATTCACAGCCTGTTCAATATCAGGATACCTGTTCTAGAAAGCAACCGCCTCTGCTGATCTTATCCATTTGACTCGACTTTTTCACTTACAAGTTCACATTTTCATGCTAAATATTCTTATTCTGTTTAAATGTTATGCATTTAAATTCATATTAAACATTTGAGCATGCCGTTAACAGTTAAGATTTCAGCCTGTCATTTATACACAATATAGGCCTACAGAAATCCAGGCATTCACCATGATGTTTACTTACTTGTCTAATTTGCCAAATGCTGCCCTCTGTTGGAATATCTCAAATACACATGCAAATAACAGACTTTATTTCACATTAGGTTGTGTATTTGATTAGTTAAACTGATATGTTTTCTTAGGCCCAAAATGCTCTGTTTGTTACTGCAACCTATTTTGATCTATTCCACTATTTACATCTTGTCCACATGTTTGTTTTTCTTCCTGTAGCGTGATAAATGATCCCTCATTAATGAGCTATGAAGTATTCAAGCAGCATGCATTAATTGTCCACAGCACAAACTGTGAAGCGAGAAATTATAGGGATGGTTAGAGGTGACCTGACTCCATGACCAGCACCGTTTAACGTTAATGGGATGCAACACAACAGTGCAGTGGTCAGTCTAATGACATTGCACTTGCCTGGACAGCTCTGAACACATTAGATACGTGCCCTGAATATGGAGAGCTAATGCGCCTACACTAGTCTGCACTGCGCTGCAGGGCCATGTCCATATCATTACTGTCCTCACTCACAGTCACATGCTGTGCTTTGATTACTGCCATTATGTCTGGACAGCACTGAGACTGAAGCTGAGCACTTAAGAATCAAAATATAAGGTGATTAAACTAATGTACAAATAAATATGAAGTAATATATGAAAGATTTTACGCGAACTGGGGTGCTATACAAAAATGAGTATAGTAGGTCAAATGTAGGCTCAAATTTTCTCTTGACTGTGGTGTAAAAAAAGAGGATTTATTTAAATGAATCTCAATAAAAAAGTTTTATAAAATCATACTGATGCTGACCTTTTACCCCCAAAATGCATTTAAAAAAAGATAATAGAAACTTAATAAAAATAATAAAATCATTGAATGTATATACTTCTTCTTTCTTTGTGGCACTTGCAAAAATAAAATGACCAGCATTTTTCAAACAGATGAGAAAAACATATAAAAATCTAATAAAAATTTTAGATAGATAGATAGAAAGACAAGATAAAGAGACAAGATAGAGAGACAAACAAGATAGATAGACAGACAGACAGACAGACAGACTAGATAGATAGATAGAGCAATAGACAAACTGGATAGATAGATAGATAGATAGATAGATAGATAGATAGATAGATAGATAGATAGATAGATAGATAGATAGATAGATAGATAGATAGATAGATAGATAGATAGATAGATAGATAGATAGATAGACAGACTAGATAGATAGATAGATAGAGCAATTGACAGACTAGATAGATAGATAGATAGATAGATAGATAGATAGATAGATAGATAGATAGATAGATAGATAGATAGATAGATAGATAGAGCAATAGACAAACTGGATAGATAGATAGATAGATAGATAGATAGATAGATAGATAGATAGATAGATAGATAGATAGATAGATAGATAGATAGATAGATAGATAGATAGATAGATAGATAGATAGATAGATAGAGCAATTGACAGACTAGATAGATTAGATAGATAGATAGATAGACAGACTAGATAGATAGATAGATAGATAGATAGATAGATAGATAGATAGATAGATAGATAGATAGATAGATAGATAGATAGATAGATAGATAGATAGAGCAATAGACAGACTAGATAGATAGATAGACAGACAAACTAGATAGATAGATAGATAGATAGATATACAGACTAGATAGATAGATAGATAGACAGACAGACTAGATAGATAGATAGACAGAGCAATAGACAGACTAGATAGATAGATAGATAGATAGATAGATAGATAGATAGATAGATAGATAGATAGATAGATAGATAGATAGATAGATAGATAGATAGATAGATAGATAGATAGATAGATGTGCTTGTCTCTTTAAATAAGCCCAGTGGTCACACAGTTGCATTGTGGGAAATGTCCGGAGCCAATCACTGTTCTCCGTGTACTGTTTGAGTTTGACCGTTTTACACTTGTGGGGGACGTTTAGAATCTCTTATTCTTTTATTTTATTTTAATCATATTTTACACAACATGCTTAAATAAACTAATATTTAGACGATGTAAACGTGCCCGATGTTGTGTATTTAATTTGTTCCACGCCTGATTCACGCGCTGGGGTTTTTAACCCGTTGCTATGGCGACGGAATGGCCGCGCTCGAGCAGATTGACGCTTTGCGAAAGCAGAACAAAGATTTACTGAAGAACCTCAAGAAACAAAGCGAAAAACTGCATCAACTGACTCTCTCGTGGCCGGAGGAGAAAGATAAAAGTCACCGCTCTGAATACGAAGCGTTTACCGCCGGGAGTGTCTTTTTAACGGAGAGAAACGGAGCAGAGCCGTTACCTTCTTCGCCAACAGCACTGAAAACCATCACAATATCCGGTCAGAATAATAAACTTCGTATCCCTTTGAAGCATGATGTCTTTTAAGATATGTTCAATACACGACGAGGTGTTGTTTACAACTTAATATGGGCTCAGTTTAAAGTGTGTATGGAAGCAGTAAATAATAAATTTAAATATGTTACTTGTTTATGTCTAGTGTTTATCTTCTTATCTGTCTTTCAGTATGTCTTTTCATTCCTGTCACATATTAATATGTGTGTTTGTTAAAATTAGCTGTCTTTGTATCTTTAGATGAACAAGTTTCTGAACATTGTGAAGACCCCACACCAGACCAACATAAACCCAAACACAAGCCAAGTTCAGAAGTGACCAAATACAGCACACTCCTGCAAGACTCGGACAACAGTCGCTGGAAGGGACGGAGCAGATCTGTGAGGCTGATGCTACCCAAATCTGCTCCTCTCACAGCGGATAGTGACCAGGTGTGTGTAGCCTACTTCAACATTGAGACATTCACATTTTAAAGGATTAGTTCACTTTAAAATTAAAATTTCCTGATAATTTACTCACCCTCATGTCATCCAAGATGTTCATGTCTTTCTTTCTTCAGTCAAAAAGAAATTTTAAATGTGCCCTCGAATGAAAAATTTAATTTATCTTGGCATAGTCAAATAACAAGAGTTCAGTACATGGAAAGGACATACAGTGAGTCTCAAACTCCATTGTTTCCTCCTTCTTATGTAAATCTCATTTGTTTAAAAGACCTCCGAAGAACAGGCGAATCTCAACATAACACCGACTGTTACGTAACAGTCGGGGTGTACGCCCCCAATATTTGCATATGCCAGCCCATGTTCCCAACATTATGAAAAGGCATTACACAAAGGCAGCCGGTATTAACGTCTGGATCTGCACAGCTGAATCATCAGACTAGGTAAGCAAGCAAGAACAATAGCGAAAAATGGCAGATGGAGCAATAATAACTGACATGATCCATGATATCATGATATTTTTAGTGATATTTGTAAACTGTCTTTCTAAATGTTTCGTTAGCATGTTGCTAATGTATTGTTAAATATGGTTAAAGTTACCATTGTTTCTTACTGTATTCACGGAGACAAGAGCCGTCGCTACTTTCTTTTTTAAACACTTGCAGTCTGTATAATTCATAAACACAACTTCATTCTTTATAAATCTCTCCATCAGTGTAGCATTAGCTGTTAGCCACGGAATCAATGTAAACAATATAACAGTATACAATACTCACATAATCCGACGCATGCATGCCGCGTGCATGACGAACACTTTGTAAAGATCCATTTGAGGGTTATATTAGCTGTGTGAACGTTGTTTATGCACTGTTAAAGGCAAGTGCGAGCTCCGGGGGTGTGGAGCACGAGAATTAAAGGGCCAGTAGCCCTGAATCGGCTCATTTATAGTGATGCCCCAAAATAGGCAATTAAAAAAATTAATTAAAAAAAATCTATGGGGTATTTTGAGCTGGAACTTCACAGACACATTCAGGGGACACCTTAGACTTATATTACATCTTTTTAAAAAAAGTTCTAGGGCACCTTTAAGGTTTTTGATGAAAACATTCCTGTATTTTTCTCCATATAGTGGACTTCAATGGAGCCCAAACGGTTGAAGGTCAAAATTACAGTTTCAGTGCAGCTTCAAAGCTTTACACGATCCCATATGAGAAATAAGGGTCTTATCTAGAGAAACCATCGCTCATTTTCTAAAAAATCTTTTTTTAATTTTATACGTTTTAACCATAAATGTTCATCTTGAACTAGTGCTGCTTCCCAATTCGCCTACTTGTACTACTCCCTAAAAGTATGTACTCTTTTTGTGAACAAAAAGTATTAACTTTTGAGTGTGTAGCAAAAGAGCAGACAAGCTTTTGGGACATACTATCACGTCATACGTCTTTTCTCTCTGTCGCATCCTGTCACCGTAAACTGGCCTGTCAATCATCTTACATCCTCCACATTTAATTTAGCTAATTTCCTACCGTGTCGGAGAGAAATGCAGCACGTTGATCTGCAGTCGCAGGTCTTTCATCAACTCTCCTCATATTAATGCATAATGCTGCATTTAAAAGTTAATGGCCAATCGGATCTTTATAAAAGTCCACATTGGTATTTGCAGATGAAAAATAACACATATAACATTAAATAAATATTTTCTATCAGGTTGAACTGATTATTAGTCACTCAAACCTCTCAGCGTTGATCGTGCATATCCGCCATGTTTTGTAGTTTTTTTAACACTTTTTACTCGTGTTTGTAGAACTGAACTGAATCCTCGTCCAACGCGCAATGGGTTGTGGGCAATATTATCCTCTATAGTGTGCACGGATCCACACTTTGAAAATCTACCAGAAATAGTAGACCATCCGGGGACTTTTGGCATACTCTTTTCAACATACTATGCTTTGGGACACACTTATTTTAATCTCACATACTATTTAGGATGGATGGTATGGACACTAGGACGCAGGGTAGCTCTCTTCTTCTTCTTCTTCTCTATTAGAATTCCAGCAGTGTAAACACTGCTAAGTGTATTACTGCCCTCCACAGGTCAAAGTTTGAACTAATTGTCATATAAAATATGCTAGTGCAAGTATATAACAATTAGTTCAAACTTTGACCTGTGGAGGGCAGTAATACACTTAGCGGTGTCTACACTGCTGGAATTCTAAGAAGAAGAGAGCTAGTTCAAGATGAGCATTTGTGGTTAAAATGTATAAAATTGTAATTTTTTTTTAGAAAATGAGTGACTGTTTTTCTAGATAAGACTCTTATTCCTCATCTGGGATCACGTAGAATGCTTTGAAGCTGCACTGAAACTGTAATTTTGACCATTTGGAGGCCATTGAAGTCCACTATAAGGAGAAAAATCCTGGAATGTTTTCATCAAAAACCTTAACTTCTTTTCAACTGAAGAAAGAGACACAAACATCTTGGATGACATGAGGGTGAGTAAATTATCAGGGAATTTTAATTTAAAAGTGAACTAATCCTTTAAGACTGCTGGGCTGGTCAGCTGATGAAGCCAGATGGCGCCACGTAACCAGGCTACAGCAGAGAGGGAAAAAAAATAGTTAATCTAATGGAGATCTGGTGGTTTATATTGATTTCCAAAGAAGTGAAAATGTGAAAAGCACCTACGAAGAAAGAAATCCCCACCTGTTACAGTTCAGCCAGTGTGTTTTCATTTCAAGAGTAGCAGAAGTATATGGTTTTCTGATTTTTCTCCCTTTCTTGGGACTGCAGAGAGAGACTGAGAGCGCAACGACTGCTGGGCTGGAGGATACTGTATCAGAGAGACACATACAGCCTTTACTGGGCTATGATTGGATAGCAGGTAAGTTATTTGGATAATGTATAAATATTTAGTTTCAAGTTTCAAAACAGTTTTCAGTGCAGGTGCTGTTTGGAAACCAGTGAAGGGAACGTTTTGATTTGTTTGTAGGCCTGCTGGACGCTGAGAGCTCTCTTGCTGATCGTTCGGAGCAGTTCTTCAGCGAGCTCCGCAGCTTCCGTCAGGTCAACCGAGACGAGTGCGTCCACAATTTGTTATATGGGTCGGTCTCTCTCTGTAAAACTTCAGATTGTGTCATCTGTATGCATCAATATGCTGGTTACCTTCACCATTCCTTTAGATGTCTAAAACCCCGTTGAACGTGGCTTTTTTCTTGCATAATTCTATCATGACTCTTCTATCAAGAAATCTTGTGCTTAATTTTGAGATGCATCACAAGGCCCCCATGTCAAAAGATGTTTTGATCATGCAAATGCTGTTTTTTTTCTTCACAGACTTCCATCTGTTGCTGATCTTGCATCTTCCACACTTGATGGCGAAGAGCCGCAGCCACCTGCAGACACACATCAGTGTAAGAGATCTGCTGATTTGTGTTTGCATAACATTGCTTTGTCATGCTGTGAAGGTACCAGAAAACTGAAGTCTCCATTTGGCCTTCGGTCCACAGGCACGTTCTGCTACAGAATAAACAGTCGACTGTTTGCGGTTCTGCTGGACGCACGGGCCGCCTGTCCAGTGTGTAAGATGCCTAAATCTGAACACCCTCATACTGAAACACAGCCTGCTTTAATCAGGTGAATACAGCAAAAATGCATAAACGGTTTTGTGTGTGCCCACTTATTAATACGCTGCAGTTAAAAATTGATATTGTTATTCAGCAAGGATGCATTAATCTGATCAAAAGTGACAGTAAAGACATTTATAATGTTACAAAAGATTTCAATATCAAATAAATGTGTTTATCAAATAAACGTTCTATACATCAAAGAATCCAGAAAAAATGTTGGTTTCCACAGAAATATGACTGTCTTTAACACTGATGATAATCAGAAATGTTTTTCGAGCAGCAAATCAGCATATCAGAATGGATCATGTGACACTGAAGATTGGAGTAATGATGATGAAAATTCAGCTTTGCATCACAGAAATAAATTATATTTTAAAAGTTATTCAAATAGAAATCAGTTATTTAAAATTGTAATAATATTTCACAATATTACTGTTTTTATTGTATCAAATAAATGCAGCCTTGGTGAGCAGAAGAGACTTTTTTCAAAAACATTAAAAAATCCTTCTACCCCCAAACTTTTGAATGGTAAAAATCTAAAATAGTTTAGAATAGTCAATAGTGGTTTAGTTGAATTGCTTTAAAGGGTCAATGACAAATTAAGATGTTTGAAGATGATGAAAGAGAAAAATGCATATGGCATTTCCTTGTTTGTAAGTAATGTTGTTTATACCATTTCAAACAAAATGTTTATTTTAATGATTAAACTTGAAATGGCATGGCGTTAAATCATAAAGAAAGAAACAAACAAACTAAAATGTTTATTATTTATTTATTTATTTTTGGATTAAATTATTGGATCCGAATTCCAGACAAAGACACTCAAAAAAACCATGTTCGACAGAATTGAATGTGTCAGTTGAATATAAAACAGTTCAGTGGATCTGTAGACATTACAGCTCAGACATTACTGCCGTTTCCAAGACTTGATTCATATTACCCTGTGAATGAGTGACTGTGTCTGACCATCTCTCTGCATTTGTTTCAGGGTCAGTATTCCTCGCTCAACTCTGCTGCCAGCACACCGATACAAAGCCCATCGTCGATGCAGTTTTGATTCCTCTGACAGTCTGAGTTTGCCCTCAGTGAGTTTCATTATGGGAAATCAGCATATTTTATATGTGTATATATATATATATATATATATATATATATGTATATGTGTATATATAAAATATGATTTTAATAAAGACACAGAACTGTCATTTTGTGATAAAACACAATGAATATTTTTAATTTCGGTTTTAACAACAATGTATATCTCTTAAAGGATTAGTTCACTTTCAAATGAAAATTAACCCAAGCTTTACTCACCCTCAAGACATCCTAGGTGTATGTGACTTTCTTCCTTCTGATGAACATAATTGGAGAAATACTAATAAATATTCTGACGCTTTATAATAGCGGCTACTTCCTAATCCTTCCTACACAACAACTTATGGAAAAAGTGTAACTGATGCGAAGCCAGTTTACACTTTCTTCATAACTTGAATACGGAAGGCGGTCTGGCCTGAGCTAGATATTTTACATCCTAACTTGTTAAATATGGATTTATTTATTTTTTTTACAAAAAAACATCGCTTTGCTTCAGAAGGCCTTTATTAACCCTCTGGAGCTGTGTGGAGCACATATTTATGATGGATGGATGTGGATGGAAGCACTTTCTTCAGCTCTACTCGTTGGTCCCGTTCACGGCAATTATAAAGCTCAGATGCGTCAGGATATTAATATTTCTCAGATTGTGTTCATCAGAAAGAAGAAAGGATGGCTTGAGGGTGAGGAAAGCTTGGGCTAATTTTCATTTGAAAATGAGCTAATCCTTTAAGGGAAAACCAATCAAGGGTCACATGCCTTGAGCGTCTCCTAGTGAACATTATTTATTATTTTTAAAACACAAAGGAAAAAACCTACAATAAATTGCTCAATGTCCTTAAACTATACAGTTGCGGGGTCCACATGTTTAAAGGATTAGTTCACTTCAGAATTCAAATTTCCTGATAATTTACTCATCCCTGTGTCATCCAAGATGTTTATGTCTGTCTTTGTTCAGTTGTAACTAAGCAATCCGTAAGTTTAACAGGGAAGATGTAGGACATACAGCATAAGCTTTTTGAAGAATATGGAAGGCGGTCTGGCGGAAGCACTCATTTGTTTATAATGCATATACACTTAAAAAAAAAATTTTTAGACAATGACTGATCTGGTATCGTTTAAAGCCCTTTGAAGCTTCACTGAAACTGACATTTTGACCTTCAATCGTCTGGGGCCAATTGAAGTCCACTACAAGGAGAAAAATCCTGGAATGTTTTCATCATTAATTTCTTTTGAACTGAATTAAGAAACACAAACATCTTGGATGACATGGGGGTGAGTAAATTATCAGGAAATTTGAATTCTGAACTGAACTAATCCTTTAAGCAGCAATGGAGGCAAAACAGATCCAAGATATATTTCAAAAAGGAGAATAAAAAACAAAACAAAAGAAAGGAAAGTAAAGTACCATGTGGGAGTGTTTTAGTGAAGTAATTAACCAGGACTAGTCAAGTGCTGGTTCTTTTCATCCTCTCTCTTTAGTTCTTTACATTTTGCGTGCTAGTTAGCTTCCCTTCACTTGACAACGGAGCGCAGTGAAAGGGAGTGATTGATGGCTAATATTAACCAACCTAAAATCTGCTTTTAAGTTAAGAACGTAAAGATGAAGTTTAATTGGTTATGTGATAGAACGGTGGACCAGTCACTGTATCAGCTGACAGCAGGCACATACTGTGCAGTAATTGGCCAACATTTTGTTTAGAAATGAAAACGTCGCACCTCAACAATAATTTGCACTCGCACAAATGCTCCCAAATATATTTTGAGGTCGCACAGATCAAACTTCAGGAGCATATGCAACCAATTTCGCATATATTTATATATCTATCTATATATATATATGATTATTTTGTATTATAATGACTATACATCATTATGATGATTGTGAACATCTGCTAACCATTTTATTCTCAAAAGCTAAAAACATGCACATATGTATTTTACAGCACTGTTTGTCGGGGTGGTCCAATCCCACACTGAACTCTGGCTCTCAGATGAGCAGTCTGGATCTGCGGGGCTCCGTGACAAAACCAGCGGCCACGAGAGGCTCATTCTCATCCTGGTTTGACAATAAACTGGTGAGACATTATAGAAGAGCACAGTCCAGGTGTTTAACTGTTAAGCAACCATTGCGACTACTGCATATTTATAGTTGTCACTTTGATAATTAATGACATTTCAGTATCGCTTTATATGAAAACAGTAGTGTTGTTGATAATATATATTTTATCTTACTATCTTACTCTCTGTTTCATAATGTACCTGCTTTAATGGCTTTTTCTGCTATCATGTTTCAGGCATCATGTAAATCAGATAATCTATATCAAGTTTACAGTCAGTCAACGGATAGGAAACAAAATGTAGTTTTCTTGGGAAACTCTGAAAGAAAAAAAATATCTGATCTTATTTAGAAATCTGACTGTCTTCATTTGAATGGCCGAGGACTCAAAATTTTGCGGTGAAACACGTAGTCATGTTTGTTTTGCAAATGCATTGGAAATTTTGTGTGTCAAATCAGTAATGTTTGTTTCCATGCAGTCTTCTAATATCACGTTTGCATACACGTGCTAGTGTAGGAAAATCTTAGCCTGGAAGCGAGTTATTTGTAGATTAAGAATAACATGGCTTCGTGACTGTTTATCTTGGATGATTTGAGTCAGCTCAACATTTTTAACAACTTTGAATGACTTTTAATCATATTTTTAGGATTCATCCCTGCCCAATGCATCAAGACAACGGCATTCTGACCAGCTTCAAAACGTGTCTCGTTTGCCACGGTATGCCTTTCAGCATTTAGACCCAAAGAGGCCAGAACCCCACAGCCTTTCTTACACGCTTTACTGATGTCACTGAAGAAGTTGCATTCAAAATGAAGCAACATAAACGTGTCACCGTCCAATGGATTTTCTCAAATGAGTGCTTGTTTTTTTTTGTATGTGTAATAATGAACAAACATAAATCATTTGTATGAATCACTTCTATTTCATGGTGGTGATGTTTTTTTTTTTTTTTTTTCATATAAATAAATGAAATGGAACATAAAGTGTAACAGTCATTTCTGTTCTCAAAGCATCATCTCGCGAGTCTTTTAATTTTCACTGAACAGTAAAACTTTAATGCAAATGCTATACACATCCAGTTTGTAAATACTCACAAGTGTGTTATGGTCAGTTATGCACATATTTAAATGCACATTACTGTGTTACATTAATTCACTAAATAAACTGCACATTTGGCAAAGCTAAAAAGGGATAGTTCACCCAAAAATTCATCAAGTAATTTCAAATCTTTATGAATGTCTTTCTTCTGCTGAACACAAAAGAAGATATTTTGAAGAATAAGTGAAGTTCCTAAATGTAATTTAGGGAGGAAAACCCATCTAATCTTCCAATCAACAGCCAGAGTATACAAGCAGCTGCTTACCTCTCGTCAGTCTCGGCTGTTCCAGCATCCCTCCACCTCCCCAAACTCCACCTTCATCTCAGGTACCTTGCCCTAGGGATTATATGGGCAAACAAAGTCATTAAACAGTTGATGGACCCTGCTGACTTCCATTGTATTTTCTTTTTCTTCATACTGTGGAAGTCAATGGAGTCCATCATCTGTTTATTCTTCAAAATATCCTCTTTTGTGTTCAGCAGAAGAAAGAAACTCGAACAGGTTTGGAACAACTTGAGGGTGAGCGAATGATAATTTTCATTTTTAATGTGAACTATGCCTTTAATTGCACATTACAATATTTATTTACATAATTTTCTAAATGTTGCTGATATGCAGAATTGGACTGCATGCACTGAACTTGAACACGTTTTTGAGTTAATCTTTTAAAATGTAAAGGTAAGATATACACAAAATAAAAAAGCTTGTAAAATGATATCAATGTGTTATTAATGACTTATTGATATGGACGTTTTGTTTTTTACACGTAGAAAGTTAATTGTAGCCTAGTGCATCAGTTGACGCCCCCATTGCTCTCATATATAAAGGCATCAAACTGAATGACACACATTTACTGCAGCTCTCAGAATCAGCATCTGTTCATCATGACACCATCTACCTCAAGAAGCAACACTTTTATTCTGCTCTTTTATCTGGTGAGTTTGGCTTTTCTTTCTATTTTCTTCCTTTCTGTTTTCAATAATATTAGTTTATCACGGGTGTTTTACAAAGGGACTTTTATTATTATTCTTATTATTATTGTCGCTGTAGAATTTAGCTTCAAAATAAAGGTTCCAATTAGCGCCAGTAAAATTTGATGCCACAGAAGTTGTTATTCAAGTTCCACAGAGTTTAACATTCTCTAGTTCTTAAGAAAACAAATATAATTTAACATCAAACAACTTTTTAGAATTCCAAACAACCATATACGTTCTAAATGGTTCTTGCTAAGAGGCATGAGTGTTAGAAATAACCTTTATTGTTTTATTGTTTAAAAAAAATCTTTAATGAGATTTTTCAAACGTTTTGCATGTGAAATCTGGTGACTGGTATTAAATATTCACACTAAGTAAAAGAGTTTAAACCAAGAGGCATTGAATGCAAAACACTGCTTCTCAGTTCAGCACACTGACCCTCTGAAAGGCTTTAACCAAATGCACTTCACAATTTAGTCACAAAAGAATTTCCAGTCATTTTAGTAAGAGGACAGCAAAGCATGTCAATTACTGGTAATCTTTATCTGTACCTACTCATTTCTTCCCTCAGATACAAAAGAGAGCTTTGAGTTGTGATAGCTCTACCACAATATGACCAAGATAAAATAACCGATCTATAAAAGGATCTTTCAAAACAGATCAGTGTGATGAACCCAGGTTAGAATGGACATTCAGTTTAGCTGGTTTGATATTACACAGGGATCCCCAATGCAGAACCAGCCCACATTCACAACGGGAATGAAACCGCGTTTCTTGACTTGCTTTTCATAAGTTGTTTCCCTGTACATTTCGTGTGGTTTTAGTGACCAGGTCAGAAGAGCAAACCTGATAAGAATTTTTCTGTGGGTGTTTCTCGGGTTGAGAAATTTCCATTTTGTGACCTGTCCCTTATCTGTTTGTTCCCAGGCAGTTTGACAAAAAATGATTGCATGTTTATGTGAATTTGGCAGTCAGATCGATTGACCTTCAGTGGCATTTTTCCTAGAAGTTAGTCGACAGGCACCTCTGCGATAGGGCAACACGTTCTGTTTGTTTTCAAATTGATTAAACCATATGTCAATTTCAGGCTCCTCTTGCCAGCTCATTTGTTTTCATTGGATGGCTTTTTACTTTAAGATACTCTAGTTAAAAGCATATGTCACAATAAAGGCTGTCAACAAGTTGGCAGACCTTCAAAACAAACACAGTTCATCATCAAATGACTCCTTAAAGCTGCACACCCTTCCTAGTAAATTGAATAATGCAAAGTTTATGAACTTTTCGCTATATCCTCTATTTAATGTCACAAGCTCATGTTACTACTTTGGAGTTCATTTGGGGTCAAACTTACCTACCTGTTTTTGAAATGATTATGCAATCCTAAAACTGGTCAAAACAAATCTCTTGGTTACAGCAAATGTATTGGAGGTGGTTTTTTTTAACCTTTACTTCTTTTCCTAAAGGCACTTAGATTCAGGGTGTGTTCACACTTGGCAGGTTCGGGTTCAATTAAAAGGAACTTGATTGCTCTATAGATATCGTTCGCTATATCTGAGGTGCACGTGCATACCCAAACGTTTTTTGGCAGATGCGATCATAGAGGCTTGCTTGCTGTCGTCACCTTGGCTGCAGCTGTGTATTTTCACTCAAGTTTAAACCTTAGAGTAAACAAACCTAGTTTACTACGTCCGGTTTAATGATCGACAGAATACAGAAAAACAAAGAAAGGCCAAAGAGATTTGGGACATCTGACATAAGTAACAATATGTATTATTAGGATCCATGTACACATTTGTATTTCCACTGTTGTTCTTCTTTTTCAGCTTTTTCCATTTATACAAGCCAGCTGTCCTAAAAAATGCGCCAATGGTAAGTTAACCACTTCCTGAGTTGAATTAGATCCGCCTATAGTACTTTGGGTATGACCATTATGACCCAATGACTGATCTCAGTCCATTACTCATGATATATCTTTAGGCTATTATCTTGAAATATCTGGAAGAAAAAAAAAGCCATGATAATGATAGTGGGAAACAAAAGTACACTTCCTTTAAAGGCTGATTGATGTCAATGACATTTAAACAGCTAGATCTTATGCAAACTCTGTGGTTGAACTTTCTGGGCTGTTTCACCTCACCATTATGACCACACCACTTTGTAAGCATTAACTTGAATGTGAAATGGTCTAAATAAAACTATACTCTAGACATTAAATGACCTTATAGCGTAAGCAGCATGACCTAATGTCCTTTCATAGTAAAAACAGTGGTTACTTGCTCAACCTTTCCACTTAGTCTCATGCAATTTTGTATTACACAGGCCTTGCGCTACAATTAGTGGTGTATTTTGAGTCGAGCATCCCTAGACAAATGCGAGAAATGATAAGGGTAGTTCACCCAAAAATGAAAATTCTGTCATCATTTACTCACCCTCAAGTTCTTCCAAAAATGTATGAGTTTCTTTCTTCTGCTCAACTCAAAAGAAGATATTTTGAATGATGCCGGAAACCAAACAGTTGATGGACCTCATTGACTCCCATAGTAGGGTGAATTCTGGTTGATTGGGACACTTTTTCCCAGTCGTCTCAATGGCAACTCATCTCAATTCACCCTTATTAATAACGTGAATAAATGATGACATTTTTGGCTGAACTGACCCTTTAAATCGTGCAGCTTGAGGAGAAGTGTGCTCTTACTTTATAGCAGTCAGACTCCTATATAGCTATCTAAAGACTAGAATATTATATAACCAACTCTTGGAGATGGGCTCTTTCAACTTGGGCAGTAAAAAACACCAAGAAACTATTCTGAACACCTTAGAAACCACACAGAAACCTTTTGGAACAGTCATAAGGTTTTTGCAACTCTCGTGTTTCCTTGTGAAATTGAAAAGTCTAGTGTCATGCTGCCAGTCAACATAGGTTGAAGTGACAGATGGGTTGTTTAAAACAGTCAATCTGTCCCTAACTTGCATTTACAAACATGAGCAGATCATCTCCCGTGTTTTTTAAATTTGACCAAAAGCTTGCACCATCTGTCAAAATAAAGCATTGACTTGAGCAAACTCACTATAGGGAGTTTACTCAGCCTTTAACTGAATGCCTTTCCCTCAGGTTTCAGAATGTCTGTGTGTTTGTGTATGAGTGTGTGCTTATAGAAACCACCAGTCACTTCAAAACTCTTGTAATCATGCTGCATAATGTGCTTTTACTCTTGCACATCCAGCAGAGTATCACATAAAGATTACTTTTGATGTCGGTGTTGTTTGTGTTCTGTTTCTCATGTAGGTTATAACGTACAGGATTGTAAGTGTGAAAGTAATTGCTACCGGGAAACCAGACAAGGAATCCAAACATGTCAACGCTGCACCAAAATGTGTTCTGGTTAGTGATTGCATTACATTTCCCAGCATTTGAGATGATTAATAAAGGGCCATAGATTAATGTAATCCTTTATTTACTTTCTTCATACATAAACCTGATCTTACTGTGTGTGACTCACCAGTGTGAATTATTACATTTCTTTACAGTTCTTTTTTCTATGTACCGTAATAATGGATAGATTGTCTTTCAACAATATGTTTTAACTTCCTCTGAAACATTATATTTCCGATGATGTTGCTAAGGACGTTAAAGAAGTTTCTGGCAGGGTAATAATCTGGAATGCCCACATTTCGTCATCCAATTCATTCACACTGGATAAAATCAAATGACACCCCATTTTGTCACTGGATAAAGTGAATATCCCATTTCACTCAGGAAAGTGTTGCCTTTTACAGATGTAAAAACTGACTGGGCATGTGATATAAGAAGGTAAACAGTCAATTTAATGTTGACTTTACCTCGTGGTAAAATTTTTGCATCGTCTTGCACGTGACAAGTGTTCTAAAAACGTGAAATTAATTTAATGTAAGTTCAAAAACGCATCTCGAGACTTTGCGTTCTTATCCATTCCACTGCTTCCACTCCATTCACGTTTTTCAATGTAAAAAACCTCCAATGTTAAAGACATGTTTTTGCATTTTAAAACTGCCTGGCATTTCATATTTGAGCACTGCGTTTTAAAGGCCCTCTGAAGTGCCTTGGAAAGACAGGGCGGGATATATCTAGAAGCTCCTCCCCCTTTTCAAGTGCCGATTGAGCTCGTAAAACCCAATTTTCCTCATAATCTCTAACCGTTTCTTCTCCATATTGCTTTAAAATATAGCATTGCTTGTAGAATTCAAATGTGCCTGAATGTTTTGTGTGTTTTCGCGAGTCTCTGAACCGGAGCAGACTGTGCTCGTGCTGTTGCAGTTCACGTGACACTAACATGAAAACGGACTTTGTTCGCGTCAACGGAAAGCATATTTACTGTCTGAATCGTTCCCTATCCTCTATATAGTGCACTATGTGCCATTCACCATATATAGAAACTAGTAAATTTTAAATGACTGATTTCAGCCACAGTCTGTTTATAGTGTAGGAGGGGGCGGGACTTCAGATTCTAGAGAGCATTTGATTGGACAGAAGATCTAATGAGAAGTCTGCTGTGATGTCATGAAAATCCGTGATCTATTTTAGCGGAAGTGAGAGACTGTAAGTTTTGAATGCTTATATCTCCTAAATGCGAATTTAGTCATTGTTTTGGAACACACCAGCTTATTCATAACCTTAAGGCTAACATATTCATACTAAAAGCTAAAAAACTTTAATTTTGCTTTAAGAACGCCGTGTCAAGTGTGAAAAACGCTGCAGAAGACGTGAGCGCAGCTCTCAAACACGTCTTTCTATGACGCAAGTTGCATTATGGAATGCAGAAACGCAAGATGCGGACCAGTGGAATGGAAACAAATGCAAGGTCTTGAGACGTGTTAAAAGTTGAACTTATTTTAAACTGAGCACCATGTTTTTAGAAGGCTGTGTGTCAGCGACCAAAGGTGTCCGTCTATGACTCATCTTTACATGGAAAAATGATAGAAGCAGTACAGTGGAATCCAAAAGCACTGTGTGAATTGTCCCTAACCTGGGTCAAGCGTACTGTGAAAAGCACACTTCAAATGGAAGGTTTTTCATACTAATAAAAAAACTGTAAAATGTATGGTTTTGAGAATTATTGTCATTGATGCTCTGTGTCTTTGCTTATTTGGGTGGAAACAGAGGATAAAAATCAGATGGAAGTAACTCCATGCACTCAGGAAAGCAATCGGGTGTGCTTCTGCAAACCTGGATTTTACTGTGAGGAAAGATACAATTATGAAACATACTGCAAATATCCATGTGTTGCCTGTGCGACGGGCAAATTCTCCAGCAAACCTTCTCTAAGCCCCTACTGCACGCCTCATAAAGAGTGAGTAATGTTCATACATATTAGAACATTCATCTATGGTCTGCATTAGTTTTTCCATAATACCTTTGAATATGTTAGAAGTAATGCATGCAACTTCCACAGATATGCATTATTGGGGCCAGAATATCTTGCTGATGGGCTCTTTTTTGACCTTCATGAAACTAGCACTGTGGCAACAAGTGTTTTAGGGGATTTTTTAATAGGCAAATGTGTGATTTAATTTTAAATTGCCAATAAACAGTTAGTCTTTTGTGTACTGTAACAATTCAGCAGGGAAAATTTGAAAAGAATGAACACAGCAGAAATTAATTTGAAAGTAAGATGAAGAGTAATGTCAAGTCAAGTCAAATTTATTTATATAGCGCTTTTACAATTGGTAATTGTTTCAAAGCAGCTTTACATATTAGAAAAAATGTCAAGGCAGTGTCACCTAGTTTCACTCTCTCTCCTATCTATTTTTTTTTCTCACTCACTTTCTCAATCTCGCTCTCACACATTTTATATCTTTGAGGTTTCTGCTTGTCACTTCTGTTTACAGTGCAACTTTAACATTCGGTTTGTTAGTACTACAGTAAATGGTTCATCATAACTGTAAATACTGCATCAGAGCCCCTTTGCTATTCACATTCGGAGAATAAACACACAGTCCCTGTGAAGTGTACAGACAGATATAAATGGTTAAATATGTGCGAGGAAGATGAGACTAATTCAGTATGCAAATTACAGTGAGAACAGCTCTGATGGTTACTTTTAGAATTCTGAACATTCTATCTGGGAAGGTTGAGGTTAACAAAAGCATACATAAGAGTGACTTATTTGCATATTTTCAACGACTTTATACATAGAAAGACGGTGCACTCGCATTATTATAAATGGGAGAAAGTGTCACTGAAGAGGCCATCAGAAGCTCTGGTTCCTATAGAAACAGTCTTCCTATAGAGATGCGCACTTGATATTAGCTTGATCCAGCCGTTTTTTTGTCATGTTTCGAGCGTTTGGAAACAACATTTATGAGAGCATTTTTGTCAGATTTCATTTGGTGATTTCAAATATGACATTTAATCTAAAGCTTGGCGAACAGCTTTGGAGAATTTGATGTCTCCCCATTCAAAGAGATAGGAGATGCACTTGCATGCCAGAGAGGCGTTTCAAAGATGGCCGCCGAGTGAAGTGACTTGTCTTAAAGGGACTTTGATATTATTTACTAGAAGGATTAGAGCAAACTCTGAACCAGTGCTGCCTTACAAACACACAAGGCTGAGCTGTTCTTGTCTCATGCATTCTCTCTGTGGCCTTTTCCGCAGTTGTGCTCGGTTGGGAATGAGGACACTGAATGTGGGCAATAAGACACATGACAGTGAGTGTGGATATGCAACAGCAAAGATGGAATTATTGTACACCCCCTCCAGCATCATTAATATCACCAATACAGCTTCCACCCTGATGACAGGTACTGTTGATATATGTTGTTTGGATATACAATCATGTCTTTTTGAAATCTAATGTATAAAATATTTGAATCTTAATGTGAAAAACATAGGGAGCTTGGTCGAAGAGAGCTCAACGACACAGGATGGAGAGAATGTGTATTCCACAACAAAGATGGCAGCGTCATCAACCCCCTCCAGTAACATCTCTACCAATACAGCTTCCACCCTGAGGAGAGGTACTTTTGGGATGAGTTGTTTGGATATGAAATTATGTCTTTTTTTGAAATCTAATGTTTAAAATATTGTTATATCTTTTATTATTATAAATATATCTTTAATAAAAAAAAATAGTAACCAGGGGTGGCTTGGTCAAAGAGGACACAGCGAAACAAGATGGAGAGAATGTGTATTCCACAACAAAGATGGAATCATCATCCATTCCCTCCAGTCCCATTAATACCACCTATACCAATACAACTTCCACCCTGATGACAGGTACTGTCCATATATGTTGTTTGGATATACAATCATGTCTTTTTGGAATCTAATATTTGAATCTTAATGTGAAAAACATAGGGAGCTTGGTCAAAGAGAGCTCAACGACACAGAATGGAGAGAATGTGTATTCCACAACAAAGATGGCAGCGTCATCAACCCCCTCCAGTACCATTAATACCATCTATAGCAATGCAGCTTCCATCCTAAGAGGTACTGTTGGGATGTGTTTGGATATGTCTTTTTGGAATGTAATGTAGCAAATATTTGATTCTTAAAGTGAAGAAAAAAAAAATAGCCTGTGGAATTGTGAAATAAAAAGTCAAAATTAACTTTTTTGTTTATTATTTTTTCTTTTTTTATGGGCAGAAATAACCAGATTTATTTAATGAAAAATAAAAAATATATTACCTAAAATTTGAAATGAATCATCAAAGAAAATCAAGCCTACTTTAGGACCATTACTTTTTTTTTTTTTTTGTAGCATTAGTTTCATGAAAATTATGCACATTTTTCAAATCCAAATTAAAGTATTTTTATAATATGGTAGTATTTTTGGCTCATTTTGGCTCTACAGCAGCTTTAAAAGAAAATGGCAGCTGAATCAGTTCAGCACTGATTAATCCAGTTCTGTTAGAAAGATCGTTAGTTATTAAATTAGTTTATTTAATCTATAAAGCAGTTCTGCAGAAAAACAGTGATGTTATCGTCCAGCTCATTTCAGTTCTCATCCAATGTCAGTGCAGTCAAATCAATAATACTGTTGAATATACAGTAATGACATTGTGTTTCTCTTTGTCATCACCAGAGGGCACAGCTCAACCCATAGACCAGGACAAAGAGAAAAGCCAGTTCCATTGGCTGCTGCTACTAATCTTACTTCTGATGCTTTTGTTCATGGCTGGGTTTTGTATGCTGATGAAAGGCAAGGCTCTGAAAACCCTTTCAAAATGCTTCGGTATGATATGAAGACTATAATGCATTGGATCTTTTGAATACTTCAGCATGCAATAGGCTACAAATCAATACAAATAACACAACCCTGCAATGATACTGTGTTTTTTTTGTGGAGTTTTCAAAAAATGAAATCTAAACCCAAGAAACTCCTTTTGAACCACAGCATTCTTTTGTCACGTCTAAAGTGCAGGTACTGGCTATAAGCGGCCTGGAATCCACCCAAGTCACTTCTTACAGTAAAATGAATTGCATTGTGTCTCACGTGCTTTAATTCCCATAAGGTCGCACTCAACATAAACATTCACAGCGTTTCAGAATGACATGCAATTAACACATCTGTTCAGCCTGAGAAACCACAGAACGCCCATTAGCACAAAACATACATTTCCTACATGAGCTGCTCTGACATGCAGCATATTAACTTATTTCTTGTTTTCATTTTAGGTTTAATAAAAGGAGAACATGTAAGTACTTTTTGAGATCGCATATCACAATAAATGAAATTAACTTGATTTTGTTCATATAGCCAAAGTGTTAAAGAGGACCTATTATGCTCTTTTTTAAAGTCTTGATTTTGTTTTTGGGCTCTACTAGAACAGGTTTTCATGCTTGAAATGTTCATTATTTTCCTCATATTCTCCATTGTTGCAGCTCCTCTCTGCCCAGTCTGTCAGTAACGCTCTGTTTAGTTCCTGTCTCTGTGAAGCCCCTCCTTCTGAAAAGCACAATGTACTCTGATTGGTTGGCTGGACCAGTGTGTTGTGATTGGTTAAGTGCTTAAAGCATGTTTGGAAAATGCCCCGCCCCTTACCATAACCGCCAGTTTCATCACACTTTAACTCAACCAGGCCCCGCCCCTTTATTTTGCGTACGCATTGGGTGGGAATTATTTACATGAGGAATATTGTGATGTGTTCATTCCTGGAAGAAAACTCAAGTCTTCACGCTAAAAAATGCTGGGTTAAAAACAACCCAAGTTGGGTTGAAAATGGACAAACCCAGTTTTATTTAACTCAACTATTGTTTAAAAATTACTCTATTGCTTGCTTAAAATTAACCCAAAATATTTATTAACATGTTTAGTACATGAACATTTATTAATAAGTTAAATGAATAATAATTAAACAATAAACATTAATTAAATTGCTTATTAATAAATGTTCACCTTTTGATTATCATTGTTGCCTCTAGTAATTATGTGTCTGATTTTTAATTCCCGACCTATTTTGTGTTCATTTCAAACCAGACATACAGTCATTTTTAAACAATAGTTGAGTTAAATAAAACTACCCAGAATGTTGGGTAAATATTTAAAGAATTAGTTCACTTTCAAATTAAAATTTCATGATAATTTACTCACCCTCATGTCATCCAAGATGTTCATGTCTTTCTTTCTTCAGTCGAAAACAAGTTAAGGTTTTTGATGAAAACATTCCTGTATTTTTCTCCTTATAGTGGACTTCAATGGCCTCCAAACGGTTGAAGGTCAAAATTACAGTTTCACTGCAGCTTCAAAGCGTTCTACACGATCCCAGATGAGAAATAAAAGTCTTATCTAGAGAAACAATCGGCCATTTTCTATATATATATATATATATATATACACAGATAGTGACATCCCCATTTACAGTAATTCAATGCAGTGTGTACAGAAACGAACTGAACAACTAGTTGTTAATGACGTTTTTTAACCTTCATTGGAGATGTGTCTCTCTTCTGTATGTGCTGTCAATTCACATATATCTCATTCAAGTTGCCAGATCTTGCTAGAAAAATCAGCGAACAAGAATAAGCCCATGATAAACCTAAATAAATCCAAATGCTTCATGCTGAAAATAAGACCAAAATATCGCGGTTCATGTCTGCTCACTTTAATAACTCCATAAACTGCTTTATGAGACGAGCTTAAACAACAAGCCTATAATGAGTGATCATGGCAACACAGATAGAGCGCGCTCTGTGTGAAACAGGCTGTACAAGCATAAACAAAACACGACGCCTCCGTTGAATGTGTTTGTGTATTTAGTTAAACTGCTGAAAATAACGAGTGTTTTGTCACTGTAATATTACTTTGGGCACACTAACGGATATCAAACACTAGAGACCATAGAACGTCGTTATGGTTTCCAAGCTGTCAATCATCGCATTTTCAAGAGTGAGTCGTGTTCCGTACACACATGTAATGATAATTCAGGGAATTCACTCCCGTTTTTAAATGCGGTTGTCACCCCTGAAACTTACAGTGTGTACGGGGCCTATTAGAATTCCAGCAGTGTAGACGCTGCTAAATGTATTACTGCCCTCCACAGGTCAAAGTTTGAACTAATTGTTGTATACTTGAACTAGCATATTGTATATGACAATTTAGTTCAAACTTTGACCTGTGGAGGGCAGTAATACACTTAGCAGCATCTACACTGCTGGAATTATAATAGAGAAGAAGAAGAAGAGAGCTGTTTCAAGATGAGCATTTATGGTTAAAATGTATAAAAAAAAAATTTTTTTGTAGAAAATGACTGATCGTTTCACTAGATAAGACCCTTATTTCTCGTCTGGTATTGATTAAAGCCTTTGAAGCTGCACTGAAACTGTAATTTTGACCTTCAACTCTTTGGGCTCCATTGAAGTCCACTATAAGGAGAATAATCCTGGAATGTTTTCATCAATTTCAATTTCTTTTCGACTGAAGAAATAAAGACATGAACATCTTGGATGACATGAGGGTGAGTAAATTATCATGAAATTTTAAATTGAAAGTGAACTAATCCTTTAACCCAACTGCTGGGTTAAAACAACCTAATCGCTTGGTTTGTCCATTTTCAACTCAACTTCAGTTGTTTTTAACCCAGCATTTTTTAAAGAGGCGTTTCAGGGAGTTCAGAAACAGTGCACACTGATACAGAGAATAACTCCCGCTGGAGGGACTTTGTGCTTTAGAACTTTGCAGACAGAAAGTTGAAGAAAAAAAAAAGCATAAAAGGTCCTCTTTTTAAAGTGAAACTTCCCCTTTAATTCTGTTTTATGGTCACTGTAGGAAGAGCAGCTGCACTCGATCGCAGGTGAACACCAAATTTTGTCCAATTCCCAATCCGGCATCTCAACAGACATGGAGACTAAGATACCGCTCGGCAATAATGTCAGAGAGGTCAAAAATCAGAATATGGAGATGACGCCCCAATCTGGGGTTGTGCGTCAGGTCACAGTCGAGCACAACGGGAGGGGTGAGAACGTCAACAATACTGTAGGTGAGTCCTGGAAGCCTTCTTTAGCATTAGAGTCACAAACATTATGTTGAACTTCATATTTGAATTTGCATTTGAACTGGATCATTGTCAAAGATTTAAAGGAATAAAAATGCTGTCAGAGCTTAGGAAGAAGCACAATAACTGGAAGCTTTCTGTGAGCTGCCATTTATAGAAAAACAATGGAAAAGGAGCGCAGTGGAATAGGACTTCACTTCTTGCCGTCTTTTTCAGAGGTTGACAGTATAAAGGACTGTTCACACCAAGAACAATAACTATAAAGATAAATATATTAGCGGTATTGTTCTGTTTATTATAAGCGTGCTTATAGCTGCCCTTTTAATGCAATTAATTTTTTTGACAGGAACGTTCCTTAATAAGCCTTTATCTGACCGAGTTCTGCTGTGCTCTAAATCACTCACAAATCTTATGATAATTCGATAATCTCCATTCAGTTTCACACAATATTAGTTGTTTTCATGCCTTTTGCACAACATTGCACCATTTCATGCTTTTCATCTTCAGAAAGATCTTTCTTCCTCCTCATATTGCATTAGAACTGTGACTTGCTTAATAATGTGGAACAACCTCTAAGTAGGGTTTCCATTGACCTGGCAAATAATTTTGTCTGAAATTGATACCAGTTATCTAAAAAGACATGGATAAATAAACAAACATACATTTTCTTAGAAAAACTAAAATGTTAAAATGTTTATTGTACTGAAATCTTACTGATATGTCACTTGCATAATAATTTGGAACGCAGTGTAAACATGAGTGGAATTTGCACCACAGCGCCCCCACACCTTGATGCTCATTACAAGAATAGCATGAATAGTTATCTTTATTGAAGTGAATTAGGTTTAAATCACCGTCATGCATGAATGAATGATATTTTTGCAATTTTACACATAATAATCCACGATGATCACATTACACAAAATTGAAACTGCACGTCAAAATAACACATTGTCAATATTTTTTGAGACCCCCCCCCCCCCAAAAAAAAAAAAAAAAATTCACAAATCATATTTTCAGGGGAGCACATGTTTTATTAACGGGAGCCTGTAGTTCGCACCCTGCTGAGTAAATGATGACATTCATTTTTGGGAAACTACTCACAAGGAAGAAACAGCTGCAATACTTTCCATAGAATATTTCTTTTTTGTTAGAACCAGCTCACTTAAGCAGGTTGGAACTTGAATGTTTCTGCTTTTGTGATGGTAACGTGTGATTAACTTGTGTTCTGTCACTTAACCTTTAGAGCAAACACACATTTCCTTGCACTTTATCTTGACATCCACTATTGTCTAAATTCTGATTTTCACTTCCTGTTACTGTATGTGGGGTTTTTTTTCTTTTACAACATAGGCACTTTTTTGTTTGTTTTGGATTTCCTTCTAACATTAATTTTTCAAGACTCAATAGTCTATAATAACAAAAACGTCCAAAAATGGATGTAAGATACTGAACCAGGAAAAATGGGGAGGGTAAAATCCAAGAGACCTTGGTAAACAAGCAATGCAAGTTAGCTTTTCTCTTTTCCTGTTGAAGTTGATACAAAATGGTAGGGTTCCTCTCTGTCTACCAGAGCTGATTCTCTCTATACAAAAGCTACGCAATTTGCGTAGGGCCCCCAAACCACCAGGGGGCCCCCCTTGCTCATCAGTATAAACATGATGACAATTTATAACATGCAAATATATGTGTGCTGTCTACTAAACATTGGCGGAGTCATGTGGAAATATTTGAATAATGATTTATATTTATTCAATAACTCGGACATGCAGTGCGCGAGTGCGGGAGATCGGCCGTCTTGACATGGCTATGGCCGCAAAATGAAACTTCTGGAACAGATAAAAAGTGCCAAGAATGAAGAAAGTGTGTATTTTTCAAAAAATTAATTTCTTATTTAGTCTTCTTGACAAAGCAATAAATTCAAGCAAGTCGTAAAGCAATACTGTAACTTTCGGTTGGTGAATAATCAAAACCTTCTTATGTGTGTTTCATAAGAAATAAACATTCGTGTTCAGTATTACACGCTGTTGTGTGACTAAAACAATATCCATTAGTATAAAATTAGCTCATATAGAGAATTATTGATATATTTCCGTATGTTTACCTAAGCCTTCTTCACTCTAAAAAATGCTGGGTTGTTGATTTGGGTCAAAATGGACAAACACAACCGCTGGGTATTTAATTAAAATATGTAACCCAATGATTGGGTTTGTCCGTATTCGACCCAAAATTTCAACTTCAACTTTTATTAATTTATATAACACATTTAAAAACTATTTTGCTGCCCAAAGTGCTTCACAGGCAGAGGAGTGTATAAAAGTAAAATATAAAAGATAAAACATATAGCAAAACAATACAATTTATTTTGCTGTCATCGAAAATTTGATTTTAATTTTACTTGCCAATTTAACGTGTTTTAACCCTCTGGGGTCTGAGGATTTTTGGGCCCTGGAGAAGTTTTGATATGCCCTGACATTTGTGCTTTTTTCAGTTGTTCATGAACATACTAAAGACAAAAGTGTCATTACACTGTATTCAGCACAAACTAGGTTACCATAATATGTGAGGAACATGTATGTACATGTTTGTGTTTTTGAAGGAATAACATTTATGAGTGGTTATTGAAAAAACAAAAAACTTAAGTCACTGAAATAAGACCAAAAAATTATATTAAATCTGTGTTCACAAGACTTCTGGGTAATTGAGATTGTAGACTAGAGTTTTTGCTTCAAAATTATGTAAAAATTACCCTGCCTACTCGTTCAAATAAAACAATATATTGATTTAGTTTTTGTAAGACACTTTTTGTCAAGAAACACAGTATGCGTGGAGGCGTGAATCATCATGAATAATGCTGTGATTCACACCTGAGAAGGCAAAAGATTCGCATATTAATGACCTGAAATGACTTGCATAATAATGAGCTCTTTCAGTCAGGTAGGCTGTGAAAAAAAACCCTGTGATTATGTCTCAAGCTCATCATGGTGTATAATGCTATTATATTTTATACTTTAAAATATAATGCATTTCTGTGATGTAAAGCATCTGAACATTCATGTTACCTCTATGGCATTTCATATAGGCTTTTAGCTTAAAAGCATGCACATTTGGAGAAATATTGATGGATTCTCATGTCATATATGTCAATTTTCTATACAGAGGAGTAATATTTATTCGGTATTTATTGTCATCACTATGAGCGAAGGATACTGTGTTTTCGATTCATAATTCATACACCTTTAGTCCACAAATGCCTCCTAAAGAAGAACATATTCCCTTTACATATTTATATGCATTTTTCATAACTTGCAGTTTGTTTCCTTAATGTTTTAATTCCATTAACTATAAAACCAGCAGTGCACCTTGCACAAACCATTGTAATTATTGGTTTATGCAATAATAAAGATTAAGGACATTTTGGGGGTTTTAAGAATGCACTGACAGGGGCACCTTCACAAAGTTTTGCTTAGGGCCCCCAGAAGTGTAGGATCGGCACTGCTGTCTACCACCTAGACAGTATTTTAAAGAGGCCAAATTATGCCCTTTTACAAAATCTTGATTTTGCTTTTAGGGTCTACAGCTTGAATATTCAAAAAACACATTTGACATTGTCACAGCACTTCCCTTCCTAGTCAGTAACTTGTGACTGTAGTTGGATAAGAATGCTTTTGGGAAACACACCCTTGTTTAGTTCCTGTCTCTCTGGAGCCCCTCCTTCCGAAAAGTGCTCTGATTGGTCAGCTGGAGCAGTGTGCTGTGTTAATAACTAACTCAACCAGGCCCTGCCCCTTTATTTTGCAAAAGCCTTGTGTGAGAATTATTTAAATGAGGAATATTGTGACGTGTTTGTTCCCAGAAAAAAACCTCAAGACTACACTGGATGCATTTCATGGAGTTCAGAAACAGTGACACTGATATAGAGAATAATGCCCGCTGGAGGGACTTTGTGCTTTGTAACTTTGCAGACCTTTTTCATGCTCAAACAGCAACATTACACACTCAAGATGAACTTAGAAAAAAGAATAAGACCTTTTTAAAGGAGTCATGAATTTAGAAATCCACTTTTCCTTGAGTTTTGAGGTCATCGTACTATAAGAATAAAATAAATTTCCGAACCTTGTTAGTCCAATAAAAGCTTTTAATGACACCAGACCTAGTGAAAGACTCGTCCTGGAGTGTGCCATGTCATAGACGGGGGAAAACCCCACCTCTGCAGAAGAAATCAACGCCTACTTCATAGTTGCAATGTTAGCCCCCCCCCCCACTGGCGTGTTAGTGAGATGAGGAGGAGAGAAGAACGATACAGGACTACCAGTGACTAAACTGTCAACTTCACCTTGTTTCTCTTAGTAGAATGAAAATAATCTGTTATTTAACAGTGATTAAATTATATATAGAAAACGTTCAAAGAACGCTCCCTTTATAAGCGCTGGAGCTGTCAATCAAACAGCGCAAGTTTATCGGTGACTGAGTTCTGGACTTGCGCCAAAACTCCCAATTATTCAACGAATCTCTTATTTACATTGCGTTTGCACTGTTAGTTATGATGAAAGCATTCGTTAGTGTGCAGAATGTGATCAGCTACAATGTTCATCACTGCAACCTTTCATGCCACAATCTAAATATAATGCTATAATCAACACTTTTTTCAATTAGTAAACCTTGAGAGCTGTAATAGTAAATGTGCTAAAAGTTTTCGAGAGAGTAATACTAAGCTATTTCATATGCAAAGATGTCAGCCAATCACGGCAGTGGGCGTTTACACTGAAGTCTCACAGCAGACACACCCCTTAAAACAGAGTGTTCAAATCTGAGGGCTAAAATCAGGGTAGGAAAAATGCCTTTTATTTCTAAATTATGACCATTTTTAATGTAAAAAGCAAGCTAACATTATAAGTGCACCCCAGGAAACATTATAAAACAATAAACAACCAAGTCCATGACCCCTTTAAGACTTAAAAGTTGCACACAGCAAGATTCTTTGCTTTGGACAAAATATATATATGATGCTACCATAGATTTGGGCTAAAAAAGGTACCTTAGAAGCCAGTATAAGTTTGCTGCATACATTTTTGCATTAAGAGGGCATAAATAAGGCCTGTTTGGATTTTAAGAACAAGTGTGTTGACTTTATCATCATTTGTCTATTTTAGGGTCCATCTACATCTACTCTCCCGGAACAGTGATTTTAGGCTCCAACTCGGGCGATAAAAAGGAAGAGGCAGGAGTTTGCGAAGAAGCCCGTCCCCTCATCGGCTCACCACAGCAAGAGTCAAATCCACCCTCACAGGAGGTCAGAATAAGAATGAGTGCACAGGAAGAGGCCAAGGAGGAACTGAGCTTGAGTTTTCCTGTGCCAGCAACTGGAAAGTGAGAACTTGAACATGTGGTTTCTTGCATCAACTTCAGAATTGCCTTCAAAAAGGTTCCAGGTTGAATCACAAGGCTGAAAATCACAAGTGGCCAGATGTAAGATCCCTGGTCGATCGAGGCATGATATTTAATGCCATGGTTATGGTTTCACTTCCTGAGGAACACGCATGCTGACATAATGTATAGGTTAGGCTACCTTGAATGAACTGTCGAGTCGAATACCGAATGCACAAATGTTCTTGATGGAGAGCGTCGAGTAATGAGTTTTGTTTTTTTGCACATCAAGATGATTTACGCTTAATTTACGTTTGTCAATTTTACAAGAAATGCACATCAGAACTGCTGCTGAAGCAAAAACATTTGATATCAGACAATGTGTTTTCCTCTTAGAAACACTGTATGAAAAATGTTTGCACAGGAGGTACAGACTAAAGGGTGAGAAAACACCCACGAAGGTGTTATGACTATGAGGTTTTCATAACATGTATCCTCTAAGACAGGCAATAAAACTAAAATGCAGGTGATGCACTTGAATTGTTTTATCGTTTAAGTGAGTGGTCAAGAAGTCACAGACTTCATCTGTATGTTTAAACACAGGCTTTTGTTCTAGCATGTGGGTGTTTAATATGCATGTCTAAAAATACCCAACCTCACCTCTGGAAAGAAGGCGTCTGATTTGACTTCTGTAGGAGTTCAGGGCAGGCTGCGTTTACCCTGCAACCTTCACAGCACATCTTAAAAAGGACATTTCTATATTGTGATAGAGTGCCTTCATACATCTCACATCCTCCATTCACTTTAGCATGTGTGTTTGTCTTGTTTTCAGTCTCAGCTTTATTTATTTTGGTTTCTTTTTCTTCATTGATATTTGTCTTTGGCAGTGTACATTGAGGTTTTGTTAATGATGCAAACTAATAAAAGCAAATAAAGTCTATTAGCCTACTTCAATTCTATCTATCTAATATATAACATTTGTGTGATTCAGCTGAAAAAAAATCTCACAAATTTGCTTAGTGACCATTCAAGTAGTATTTTTGTCATTGGTTTTATTTTTTCTAACTCCTTATTTTTAGGCATAATGAAGTTTTTGCTCATGTGAGCTCATGTGCATGTGGGGACTTCAGAGGTCTGTGTTTGTGTGTCATACACACGCCGTCGCTTCCTGGTTTGCAGGGGGATTGCGTCGTGCAACATTTCCGGGACGCCGAGAGCTCGAGTGATGGTCAGTTCGCAGTCAGTGTCGCGGGTCGCCGAAGGATCATGTTGATTCTCATCTCACGGTTAATATTGATGACGGCGGTGTGGCGTGTGGCGGAGGGGAAGGTAACGAGCAAGTTTATATGCGTTGCTGACAAACACAATGTAATGATTCATTCTTATACTTAAGACTTTCACAAGTGTATTTGATAGACGTGAAAATATACTTCTGAAAAACACTAAACGAAAAAACAAATGTTATTCTCGGATTCTAAATGTGATTCGTAAATGAAAAATATATTTATTTTCAGTTATGCTTTGGTCTTTTGCTGTTGGAATTTCCAGCCGAGGTTGCGTGCTTGGTTATGTTTCAAATAGTGAGCTGCCTACTGTTTTGGGCATCACGTGCATAGGCAACATAGATGTCTACCTAGGCTGCATGTTTGGACGTAGTGTGCTGCCTACGTAGACAACAATGTGGGTGTCATAGTGACCTGATGAGCTACATGCCTTGATTTTTAATTTGGGCTTCATAGGCATCCTAAACCTGGTGTGCTGCCTATTTAAGCCATATTTTTGGGAATCTTAGGGCACCACTCTACTTAGAATGTATTTTTGGTCATCACTAAAGCCCAGCAAGCTGCTTACCTAGATGGTATTTTGTGAAAGATGGACATGAGAAAGAAAAACTAGTGACCTGCCTACCTAGATAGCATATTTGGGCATCATAAAGCATAATGTACTACCTAGATAGACAGCATTTTTGGGTGTGTTTTGCAAAACAAAATGACCTGTCCTGGACATCATAAGTATCTCACAACAAGTGTGCCTACGCGCACAACATTTACACTGTAAAAATGAATTGTTGGTTTAACTTTAAAAAATAAGTTCCTGTTTGCCTTTTGAGAAAATTGAGTTCACTGAAATTAAAAATTAGAGTTAATACAATGAAGGCTGTTGATTTAAGCAACAGAAACCCAAAATATTATGTTCTCTGAACCACATTAAGTTTATTTAATAATATATATAGTTATATATTTATTATATATTATATATATTTATAATTTTTACATCGTAGTGAACTGCCTAGCCAAACTGCATTTTTTTTTAGCATCATAGGTATCTTAAAACATAGTGTGCTGCTTATTTAGACAAAATTTTAGGCGTCTTGGGTATAAGCACAACTCTATAGACTGAATTTTTGGTCATCGTGGGCATATGCAAAAGTCAGCAAGCTGTTAACCTAGATGGTATTTTTGGGAAAAAACCTAACTGCCTACCAGATAGCATATTTGGGCATCGTAAAACATAATATATGCGACATCGGCAAAGCTAGTGAACTGCCTTGCCAAACTGCATTTTTAGCATCATAGGTATCTTAAAAAATAGTGTGCTGCCTATTTAGACAAAATGTTAGACATCTTGGGTATAAGCACAATTCTATAGTCTAAATTTTTGGTCATCGTGGGCATATGCAAAACTCAGCGAGCTGCTAACCTAAATGGTATTTTTGGGAATGATGGACATGGGAAATTCCTTAGTTGACCTGCCAACCTAGATGGCATTTTTGAGCATAATAAAACATAACAAAAGTCTTTGCCAAAAAAAACTGTGCAAACTAGTGAACTGCATGCCCGAACTACATCCTTGAGCATAATAGGTATCTTAAAACATTTTGGCCATCATTGGCCTACAGCTACCCATCTAGACATTATACATGAGAAAATCCTAATGAGCTGCATATATGGTGTCCTAGGCAAAATAAAAGTGTGCTGGCTTAGACAGCAGTTTTATCTATTATAAGTATCTCAAAACCAAGTGTGCTGTTTGGGCATTACAGGACGATAAGCACTACTGAAAGTGTCTAGATTGGCAGGTCATTAGATTGTACAATACAGTCATCCAGTGTAATGTCAAGTAGCTCTTGTGGTCTAGATTGAGAGGGTGGGGAGTTCACGTATATCACATCTTAACTAGAACACATCCGCGTACTTTACCATGTAACAAAGGACTGTCAATGCTAATGAAGTGTTGTTAACCAGCCTTGTTTTGTATAGTCTCAACAAGTTAACCTTTTTAAAAAGTTGCATTGCGGGTTCCACTTGCTGTACTTGTTGTAATTCCACTTGCAGGATCTGTAGGTCATGGGAAAATGTGCAGGAAGCCCGGATTAAACAGCATGCTTAAATAGTAAACAGATATAATGATTAATTTTTATTAAAGATTACACGATTAAAGATTAAAGATTACAAGAGTAAAGATTTTTAACTAGAAATATGTGTGTGCATTTTGCATGCAATGTGTAAATGTTTTGTCACTGTAATCAGCTAAGAGACCGGCTTTTACTCGTTTAGCTGACTTACAAGGATACAGATATCATAAAGATAATCGCTCCGGGTCTGTTCTTCAGTGAAGCTCACTGTTGCATGGAGGAAGTCTGCTGGCCTGTAAATGTGGGTCGTTTCCCAGTAACACACCTCAGCAATTTCCTCTCAACATCTTGAGTGCTTGTCATTTGTCTGAGAGGACGTCAGTGGTTTTAGAGATGATGCAGTCATTTTTCGTAACGTCTAATCTGCAGGATTATCTCAGAATGTGGGTTTCCTGCTGAAAAGCTTGATTTTTATTTTATTTGGAAGTTGACGTTTATGGTCGTCGTTTCATCTTTGATAGTTTCTTGAGCCAGGTTTTTGTTCTCTCTGTCTTTTTTCAGTTATAAATGAGTCATTTGTGAATGCACCACATGAATTGAGCGTGAATCGATTGCAACAACTCTTAGATCATTCTGTGCATTTTGGTCTGGCAGAAAGCTCAATCCTTTTGCAACTTCCTTTTTTAGATAACCATCAGATTTAGTGTTCATGCTGGGAAATACCTGGATCTTTGAATGTAAAATGTGTTTTGTAATGATTTTATGTTAAATTTGATTGGAGGGCCACTGGCCTGCAGAGGTTAGCTCCAACTTGCCTGGAAGTTTCTAGTATGCCTAGTAAGACTGAGATATAAACGGGATGTAAAAATATGAGATGTAAACGTATAAGTTATAAAGTCCAATTCTGAGGAAATTTCTTTTTTTTTTTATCAGAATTGCGAGTTTATATCTCACAAATATGACTTTATAACTCGCAATTGCAACTTTATATCTCGCAATTCTGACTTTATAACTCACAATTCTGACTTTATATCTTGCAATTCTGACTTTATATCATGCAATTACGAGTTTATATCTCACAATTCTGACTTTATAACTTGCAATTACGAGTTTATATCTCGCAATTCTGACTTTAAAACTCACAATTGCAACTTTATATCTTGCAATTCTGACTTTATAACTTGCAATTACGAGTTTATATCTCGCAATTCTGACTTTAAAACTCACAATTGCAACTTTATATCTCACAATTCTGACTTTATATCAGGCAATTACGAGTTTATATCTCACAATTCTGACTTCATAACTCACAATTACGAGTTTATATCTCAATTCTGACTATAACTCGCAATTGCAACTTTATATCTCGCAATTCTGACTTTAAAACTCACAATTGCAACTTTATATCTCACAATTCTGACTTTATATCATGCAATTACGAGTTTATATCTCACAATTCTGACTTCATAACTCACAATTACGAGTTTATATCTCAATTCTGACTATAACTCGCAATTGCAACTTTATATCTCACAATTCTGACTTTATAACTCACAATTCTGACTTTATATCTTGGAATTCTGACTTTATATCTTGGAATTCTGACTTTATATCATGCAATTACGAGTTTATATCTCACAATTCTGACTTCATAACTTGCAATTACGAGTTTATATCTCGCAATTCTGACTTTATAACTCAATTGCGCGTTTATTTTGCAATTCTGACTTTATAATTCGCAATTACAAGTTTATATCTCACAATTCTGACTTCATAACTCAATTGCAAGTTTATTTTGCAATTCTGACATTATAACATGCAATTACGAGTTTATATCTCACAATTCTGACTTTATAACTCACAATTGCAACTTTATATCTTGCAATTCTGACTTTATAACTTGCAATTACGAGTTTATATCTCGCAATTCTGACTTTAAAACTCACAATTGCAACTTTATATCTCACAATTCTGACTTTATAACTCGCAATTGCAACTTTATATCTCACAATTCTGACTTTATATCATGCAATTACGAGTTTATATCTCACAATTCTGACTTCATAACTCACAGTTACGAGTTTATATCTCAATTCTGACTATAACTAGCAATTGCAACTTTATATCTCGCAATTTCGACTTTATAACTCACAATTCTAACTTTATATCTTGCAATTCTGAGTTTATATCATGCAATTACGAGTTTATATCTCACAATTCTGACTTTATAACTTGCAATTACGAGTTTATATCTCGCAATTCTGACTTTATAACTCAATTGCGCGTTTATTTTGCAATTCTGACTTTATAATTCGCAATTACAAGTTTATATCTCACAATTCTGACTTTATAACTCAATTGCAAGTTTATTTTGCAATTCTGACTTTATAACATGCAATTACGAGTTTATATCTCAATTCTGACTATAACTCGCAATTGCAACTTTATATCTCGCAATTCCGACTTTATAACTCACAATTCTGACTTTATATCTTGCAATTCTGACTTTATATCAGGCAATTACTAGTTTATATCTCACAAATCTGACTTCATAACTCACAATTACGAGTTTATATCTCAATTCTGACTATAACTCGCAATTGCAACTTTATATCTCGCAATTCTGACTTTATATCATGCAATTACGAGTTTATATTTCACAATTCTGACTTTATAACTCGCAATTGCAACTTTATATCTTGCAATTCTGACTTTATATTTCGCAATTCTGACTTTAAAACTCACAATTGTGAGTTTATATCTCGCAATTTTGACTATAATTACTCAATTGCAAGTTTATTTTACAATTCTGACATTATATCAAGAAATTGCGAGTTTATATCTTGCAATTCTAACTGTATAACTCACAATTGCAAGTTTATATCACACAATTCTGTGATTTAAACTCGTAAGAAAAGCCAAAATGAGAGGAGATATCAGAATTACTTTTTTTTTTTTTTATATATATATATATAAAAAAAAAAAAAAAATATATATATATATATATATATATATATATATATATATATATATATATATATATATATATATACTTTTTTATTCAGTGGAAACAAGCTTCCATAGATGTGACCTCATTAATATGCTCTGTAAAATTCTTGTGGATATCAATGTAGCAAGATTCTACACATCATTAAATATAAATCTGCTCTTGATATATTTTATGTGTGGCATGTTTTGGAAACACACAAACGAATTCAAGCTTGACTATTAAAGCAGTCAAAAAGTTCCCGATGATTTGCAAAAGTCCCTTGCTTTTCCTCTAAACAGTTTGTCAGGTTTCCCGATCTGTGTTTCCCGGTCATTATTGTTTCTCCCTCACTAATTTGTATATTATTATTTAGCTAGTCATATCCCTCTGATTTCACTTCTGCTTTTGTCCTCTTCTGCTCCACCTCCATCCTCTCTGTCAGTGTTTATCATGTGTACGTTCATATATGGACACCTTCATACATGCACTCAGACAGCAAACCGCTGGAGATTCTGTATGCATGCAAAGCTCTCAAGATATCTATATCCTATCTATTGGTCAGAATATTATCTTTGCCACTCTCTATTGCCATTGGCCAATTTTGGCTATTCATATCGGCTCATGTCAGTTTCCACTGTGCGTGTGGTTCACCTCTTCACTGCGTAGGTTAAAGGAGAGTTGTGTTTGTGGATTTATACATATCCCATTTCCTTTCAATAAATTGAATCGTATTGATCGTATCTATATTTACAAATCTGCAACCGCAGTGAAAAACCACATCTGTCAAAACTCTAGAAAGTACATTTGTGTTTGCCAAATAAGTGGTTGACCATGTGAGCTTTTCAGTGTTCGATAGTGATTCCTGAAAATTTCAGTAATTAAATGAACACTTATTAAATAATTTTTTTTGCTGAAATAAAACTGTTTTTCCATTCATCAATGGATTTGTCAATATGAGTTAGTTAATTCAGTCTGTCACTAGACTGAGTCTCTGAGTTTTTGTAGCTGACGAGTGCAGATTTGAAACTATCACATCAGCATTTTCAACATCCGTCCATTTGAAGTTACTCTGTTTTTCATCATGTCAGTTAATGTTGTGAGAAAACAACATCTGTCCTACAGCAGCATTAGTGTCCATGGGAAAAGACTCAAATATGTATATTGTGGCTATGAAGAAACAAGTCACATGACATGTCCAAGTATCACTTCCTGATAGTCCAAAGAAAATGTCACTGTCTGATATTTTTGGCTTTGTCCCTTTGCTTTCATAGGCACCACTTCCATATAGCTCAGATGGAACATGTAACGACTTGACCTCTGAATATTACTTCAAAGATCTGCAAATATGCTGCAGTAAATGCAAACCAGGTTGGTTGTAAAACAAGATTACAAATGTTTCTGTGTTTTTACCACAATAGTTCTGATATATTTATAATTTATTCTAGGGACGCGTCAGCATGTGCAGTGCACTAGGAATTCAGACACCGTCTGTGAGGCCTGTCGACAAGGACAGTACTCAGAAAATTATAACCATTTTAAAAATTGTTTCTCCTGTCCACAGTGTAAAGATGGTGAGTCGACTATTTTAATAAAAACACTCCACAATCAAAAAGGCTTGTTTTAGTATTAATTGGAATATATCTTAGAGGGATAGTTCATCATAAAAATAATTCTGCCATCATTTACTCACCCGCTTGCCCTTCCAAACCCTTGAAGATTTTCTTTCTTTAATAAACTACAAAAAGAGATATTAAGCACACTTGACTTTTCTGTACAATGGAAGTGAATTGTGACCAGAGGCTGTCAAGCAACAAAAATGACAAAAAAGCACCATAAAGTAGTCCATATGACTATGTTTCTACTATAATCTATGTAATCTGAATATGAGCATACAGAGGTGAAGGTTATCAGTGAACTATTCTTCACAGAAAGCTACCGTAAGACTTTAGAGAATTTGCATTTTTGGATGAACTATTCCTTTTAAATTTTAGAAAATTACAAATTAAAATATAAAATGTACACAAACTAAATGCTGACAAAATTGCCACAAAATCACAGTCTTATGGATTTACAGTAACAATGAGCAATACGTTTGTTACAGTATTTGTTCATCTTGTTAACTTTAGTTTACGTCTTAATAAAATGAGTCTGTTCATTGTTAGTTCATGTTAGCTCAGGTCCATTAAATAATATTAACAGATACAACTTTTGATTTGAATAATGTGTTCATAAATATTGAAATTAAAGGATTAGTTCACTTTCACATGAAAATTAGCCCAAGCTTTACTCACCCTCAAGCCATCCTAGGTGTTTTTCTTCTTTCTGATGAACACAATCGGGGAAATATTAATAAATATCCTGACGCATCCGAGCTTTATAATGGCAGTGAACGGGATCAATGAGTATGAGCTGAAGAAAGTGTTTCCATCCACATCCATCCATCTTAAACATATTCAATGCAGCTCTGGAGGGTTAATAAAGGCCTTCTGAAGTGAAGCGATGCGTTTGTGTCATATATGATGTCATATTTAAAAAGTTATGAAGTAAAATATGTAGGTTCTGCCAGACCGCTGTACGTCCTACGCCTTCCCTATTCAACTTATGGAAGTGACGCAAAACTAGTTCTGTTTTTTCCGTAATTTGAATACAGAAGGCAGTCTGGCTACATATATTACTTCATTACTTGTTACATAGAGATTTTTTTTTCCACAAATGCATCGCTTCACTTCAGAAGGCCTTTATTAACCCTCTGGAGCCACGTGGAATATGTTTAAGATGGATGGATGTGGATGGAAAAACTTTCTTCAGCTCATACTGCCATTATAAAGCTTGGATGCGTCAGGATATTTATAAATATTTCTCTGATTGTTTTCATCAGAAAAAAGAAAGTCATAAACACCTAGGATGGCTTGAGGGTGAGTAAAGCTTGGGGAAATTTTCCTTTGAAAGTGAATAATCCTTTAACACTCTGAGGTTTGAGGGTATCGCCAGCATTTTTTTTCTTACCAGTGTGAAAGAGACTCAAAATACTCTGTTAATGTTGCACATACAATTAAGAGTTATACACCATTTTAATCTGTGGAATATCTTCTTTTATTTGTGTTCACTCAGAGTAACAACAAAATGTTGTGCTTTTTGTAAAATAAAGAAAACTAACATGATGCGTGATCTCTCGTCTCCCTCTGAACGAACTCCAATCTGATAGTTCTCAGAAAATGAACTGTAACTGAGTGAATACTAATGACAAAAAAATTATACTTATGTCTGAAAAAAAGTTGAAATGTCAGGTTTTAAATAATGTAAGTCAAATCGAAAACAAACATTCTGTGTTTATGAAATCTGTATGAAAAGAGAGCCATGTCAGAAATCCGTGATTCAGCTCATTATCCGCTAATGCGGCCACGCCCACGGAGCCAGCGCTATTCAGACGCAAATTCAGTCAATACATGCATTCATCGTCTCAATCGTGTATTTATTGTCTTGAAAAGTGTTTTGAATAGCCATAGTTAGCGATCTCTGGCCTCTGTTATTTCCTGGATTTGCCTATTCTTCTTTAGCATTGGCATTTGTGGACTAAAAGTGCACAGAGCGCCCTCCGGCTGCAAGTATGAATTGTAAACACAGTATCCAGCGTTCATAGTGACGACAATAAATAATGAATAAATACTCCATTAACTAAGATTAATAAATGCTCTTTGTTAGTTAATTTTTACTAATATGGTTAAATATCTAGTTCAGTCATGAAACTCTAGAGGGCTCAATCTGTTAACAATCACATGATTACCGCATGGCACAAGCTGATTGGCCTCTTCTGATCCTGCAGCCAATGAGATTGCTTGCTCAACATTTAAATAGTCTGGTTCAGTGTTTGCTATAAGATAAGTTCCTCTGAACCCCTCCACCTCCCCAGCTCCACCTGCCTAGATCTGCTTTAGGATTTCTGTATGTCTATTTATGCAGCAGCAGCGTATCTTGCTCACAGTAGCGCATCTGTGTGTCTATAAGAAGTAGCAAGTCCATTCTTGTTCTACAGCAACGTAGCAGATCTAGTCCACCAAGACCAAATACATTAACATCGCCATATTCAATAACGATAATGCTAAAACTATTCAGCAAGTTGTCATGATTGAACTAATGTTAACAAATGGAACCTTATTGATAAGTATTACAGAATTTACTTGTATAATTAATATTTATTTCACTTTTCTTCACATTGAATTTTTGCTGTACACTTCTTCTTGTTAGAGAAAGGACTGGCTTATGGCACGAAGTGCTCCGCTGATACCAAATCTGTTTGCGTTTGCAAGCCTGGAATGTTCTGTTCGAAGACTGGTTTCCTTTCTGAATGTGAGGAATGTAGAAAATATAAATCTTGCAAACCTGGTGAATACACAGCCAGAAAAGGTAAGAGGCAAACATAATCTAGCTACTACATAAACGCTAATAAGAGCCTGTGAAGCCAGAATTTAGCAACATGTCTGTTGACGAAATACATTTTTTAGCACACATTCACTTCTAAAACTTGCAGTCTCTTCTGGGAAAACTGTAAAAATACAGTTATACACAATACAAAAAAGTTATGATAAAAATACAGTCAAAACACGGCTATGACCGCTTCACCCAACGGTTATGTGTTTCACTACACAACCACTCTTAGCAACGTAAACTGTATTTTCTCAACTGATATTGTTCATTGAATCTTACTGTATTATGTAGAAGAGCGTTGTGAGAAAGAGATCGATTGAGCGAGTTTATTACCTGCATTCAGATTTAGTATTTTCCTTCAGGTCAGTCCTATGTTCATATTTACAAATCTGTTTAAATGTCTGATGTTTTATCTTGTCCTTTTAACATTTTTCGGGGCTTTCCCATGACTGACAGCACTAGTCAAAGCATTTGTCAGTTGCGTCTTGTTCCGTGTTCACAACAATTCAGTCCTTTCAATGTAAAAGTCTGTGCTACTGACTGACACACTCATTAAGACAGTCCTTGCCGCCATCTAATGGCGTAATAATGTAAGTTCTGTAGATGTTCTCGGTCAGGGACACATTTTTCCGGCGGAAGGAAGGCAATTAATTGGAAGTTTACTTAATGAAAGTTGTATTGATACATATTTTTGGCTTTAATATTTGTATTATGTGGTAACCGTTTTATAAAAGCAATAATGTACTGAAGGCTAGTGCTGTATCGTGAATAAGTCAAGGCTGAATTCAATTAAATTCGCATTTATTTGTATAGTGCTTTTCACGATACATATCGTTTAAAAGCAGCTTTACAGAGAATGCATGTCAACATTATAATTTAGAGAATGCAGTTAGCTAATAATGTAATAATTTAGGCAATTAATTTACAATCACTGTTAACAGTTTAATTGAAGGTAGAAGCAATGAACTCATGATGTTGCGTCATCTGAAGTCCTCGCAGGAGTTTCTTCAAAGCTGTTGGTCATCTGAGGTCTGCTGAAGGGCGTTGTTAGGCACGGCGCGAAGCTTTTTCAGCACAGCCTTTTGTACCTTATTGCTTACATAAAAATGCAATATGTGAATATTTGTTTCATTGGGCCAGTTATATGTGGCGTCATCATTGTGTTTGTGTTTGTGAATGCAGGAACACCTAATTATGATGTCAAGTGTGAAAAGTGTCCGTCTGGAACGTTTTCAAACCACATTAATGCTGAGTCCTGCCAACCACACACACAGTAAGATGTGAATGGAAAGAAATACTCACTACTTGCAAATTCCACACAAATGCATACATGCTCTTTTTTTCTCTCTCCCTGTTAGATGTGAAGGTGGTTCAGTTTTAAGACAAGGCAGTTCTACAGCTGACACACTGTGTGATGTGACACCACCCCCTTTAACAAAAACAACAGAGCATCCTCATCCTCACTTAACTAAACCGAGTAGTTTCTGGGGTCAAACGGTGCAGCCCATGAACGCGACCACCACACCATCTCTGCTTCCATCGAGCAGCATGACAGCAATCAAAACCACAAACAGCTCTGACACAGATACCCCGACTGTAATGTACTTCACTGGTAAATATGGCCATTTCATTAAAATGTAGTTTATAATCCTTATAAAAGTACAGTGTTGTTACCACTGTATCAGAATACTATGCAGGAAATCAGTCGCCTAGTACAAAGATCAGTTACGCGATCGTTATGCAAAATGTGTGACTGCAGAATGCTTTGATCAACCAATCAGAAACAAGTATTCCAGAACAGTCCCACCCAGTTTTTCAGCTTCCTTGAATGCCATAAACCAAGCCATGATTTAAACCAAATAGCTATGTGAATCAAATGAATCAAAATATTACAAACTTTGATTTGAAGCAAAAAAATATTTGAAAATCAGACAAAAAGGACAAAGGTACAAGACTTTATATGGAAGTATGAGGGAAAGAACTACAATCCCATGAAGCATTGCGAGTGATATGAATGATGGATGAATACAAAAGTATTGATTTTGTATATATAAAAATGCAAATATGTATATGCATTGTTTGAAAGCGCAGAGTTCTTTTGACATGATTCGCTTGTCACAATCCCCAGATTGGTGGAGATTTCTCTGTGGAATCATGGGTAATGTCGTTTTCACCAGGAATTGCACTGTTGAACAAGATTATTTAAAAAATAAGTTGGAATAATGTGAGCTGATTGCTTTAACAGAAGCATATATCATTGATTAACAACTGCGGTAAGGCTGTTTTTAAGATGTGTAAGGTTAAAATCAATTCCAATATTGAGAAAATTAATAGAATTATTACTTCCAGAACCTGTTATGTGCCATGAAATTTATGTGGCACTACATGAAGGCACATCCAAAGATAATTGTAAAACCTGGTACTTTTTTTAAGTTAACTTCATGTTGTTGTGTCTGTCAGTGGGAAGTCACGCAATTTGATGCATTGCTTTTGACATTGTTTTCATTTTTATTCCCCTAGTCATGCGTTTCCTTCCACACTCTCGGTCACCTTTAACATTTCTTTGTTTCTTCTTGTTTTGTCTGTGACTTTATCTCTCTGTCTGTACTCTGCAGTCATAGTTTGTGGTGTTCTGGTTTTGCTGACGCTGATGCTGACATTGATGGTGATTGCTTGCAAGTTACAAAAGAGAAAAGGTATTGTGGTTATTTTCATTTAAATTATGAAGAGATCAAAGATCAAAAAAGTCATTTTGCTAGATCAGTTAAATGTTATCAGCTTTTAAGATTCAGATTTGGCTCTTTAAAAAAAAAAAATATTATCAAGATCACCTTTTTATGCTTTTGGTGACGTCTTTCTCCAGCAGGTATAAAAAAGGTTCCAGTCGCAGGGGGCAAGAAGGTATGTTTTTTTTTAAGTGCATACTATATAGTGTTTACTAAAAAAGTATGTTTAAAGCAATTATATTGGTGTAGCTTTACTATCAAACAAGGTAAACCACTAGTAAAAAAGGTAAACTACTAGCACAATGTTAATTTAAATTAAAGTTTAAGGTCTCCAATCAACAAGCCTAGATTCGGAATAGCATACTAGCGTAATACTATCGTATACTAATACTATTTCTGCCATATAAAGATATAGTAAGTCTAAATATCTTGTTTTCCTCTATATAAAAGAATAGCATACTAGAATATTACACCGTGTTCTAACCAGACACGATGCGATAAGATTCCGGCGGCAAACAATTTGTCTGTCCACACCAGACGTGACTCAACTATGAGACGTGATAAAGTAAAACAAAAATCACAGCCAATCAGAAGAGCGCGTGGGCGGGCTCTCTCTGCAAGCTCCCGGCACTCACTACAAAATGTAGTACATATTCAATTTCATGAATATTACACCATTTTAGAATTACTAAAATACATACTGAGTTACTTAACCCTCTTCAGTCATGTTTGAAAAATTAAAAATCGTAGCTTCATCAGAATGAGATGACACTTGGTGACTTTTGTTGCATTAGCAATATGAACACGCAAAAAAATCAAGGACATGATTCCGACATGTTAAAGGGTCGTAAAAAAATGGACTCCTTTGTAGTCAAAAATGACAGACATAGAAAATGAATGGGAAATACGAAAATATACGACAACTCAGAGATTCTTTTGTTGGTACAAACTACAAATCAGACACACTGCAGAAAAAAGTGCACAGCAATGAAGGGGTGACACTCTAAAATGTAAAGAGTGCAAAATAGACCAAATGGCACTAATCTACCTTCAATAAAATGAATTTTAAATGCCTTGTATGTCTGTATTTTAACATGAAATACTGCTTTAATTGAAAAATAATTTTAAAATGTATTAGAAAAAAAGTGTATTATTTTCAATGGGGAAAAATAGCTAATAAAAACTGTATAAATATTGCATAGTATCATAAAATACCCTCAAAAGTTTATATAATAATCAAAAAAAATATTATTGAACAAAAATATATTACATTGGTTTTCCTGAAAAACAAAAAAGTTACTTTTAAAGGCTTCGGTCACTTTTTACCATAAAGAAGGCAAGTGTGACTCCTAAACGAAGAGGGGCCAGAGGGTTAAACAATCTTTGTTATAGAATACACGTGTCTGTTCACAATAATGAGTTGACAGTTTGAACATTGTTGTTTACTTTTGTTTATTTTGAAGATCTGAGGTGAATTGTGCATTGTTGCTTTCAGTATAGCGATAAAAGACACACATAATGATGTTCAAACTCACATTACACACTTTTATGTAAGATAATTGACTCCGGGCCATTGAATTCTTAGAAAATAATGCACACCCGAGGAGGTAATGCGGCTACGATGCGAAATTATTTTCTAAGAATTCAATGGCCCGGAGTCAATTATTCTGCTTTTACTACGGTTACCACACCTCGAGACACTGTTCAGATGTTGTATCTCATCCCAGGCCTTCATTGCTAATACCAAAACATTTCAGATTTAGTAATGAAGGTTTGAGGCTTGATAGCAGAACAATACAGAAGATACAGTTATTAACGCAGTTGAGAGAGAATAAGCATATGTGAACTACCCGAATCTGTGCATCTCACACGGCAGCAGTATCTCTAATAGCGAAACTATAATTTTATCTATTTCAAGAACCGCACAGTTAAAATGTCATTTAGGTTTTAAGTTGCTAAACTATTTTACTGATTAATTAGTCAGAGCAGCGCTGACAAATAATTTCTGTGTGAGTGTGTGTACATTTGAAAGAGAGAGAGAACGGGAGAGTATGCGCACTCTTTCAATAAAATGTATTTTGTGGCAAAAACCATGACAATAATTTGTTGTTTTCATCCGTTTACTATATTTATTTGCTTGGTTGGTGTCGTTGTGGGTTTTGTTTCTTTTGCTGTTGTAGGCTGTAAGGACCTTTTGAAATAACTGAAATTATTTGGCGAAGTGATAAGGAACTGCAATGCGGTCAAAACCTGCCTGGAACTACTTTAGCCATGCGTTTCCCGGATCAACCAATCAGATTTGAGCATTCAACAGCACCAACGTTAAACAAAGCACATAAACATTACCTGAGATTATCATTGTTGTTGTTCCAGCTGTGATGATGTAGAAAAATAGAAACCGTTTCTAAAATAGAATTGTCGCGTGAACCGTCGCGGCTGGTTAGGACAAAAAACTCTGATTAATGTCGGCATCGCGTCACGTACGGTTAGGACACGGTGTTACTATTTCGGCCAAATAGAGATATATATATAATAAGAGTATATATCTTGTTCCCTTTCAGTCGGTCACGTTCGACGTACGTTAGTAGTGACCGACGAATCGGGATATCGCTTAGAGAGCCCTATCATCTTCGTGTAAACTAAAACAAGCCAATGGAATTGGCGTGCGATATTTGCATAATGCGCACCGCCCCCGTCAGGTGTATATAAATAGGAAGCAGATGCAATCGCACTCTGTCTTTCGCTTCGGAGCCATTCACTGGTGTCCTGTTTTAGAAGACTCCTTTCTTCGTTTGTTTTATTCTAAAACATTGCCTCAGAAGAGGATTTACAGCGAGCTTTCAGTGCTGGTGAAAGGGCACGTTCAGCGAGGTCGCGAGTCTCCGAGGAGCTGAGCTATAAGCTCGAAAACTGCTGTTTTCACAGCAACACAAAGAGTGTGTGCGTGTGTAGCGATTTGGGCCGGTTCCTCGGTGTGTCAGGGAGTGGTGTACCTGACACATCGCGTCGCTCCCTGGGTGCTTCAGCACGAGTGAGTTGACTTCCCCTTCTAAAAGAGCTTTACAGACGAACCCTGACAGTATGTCATTTCGTCTGTGCGTTAATGGGTGCGGTCGTTCCCTGGTCCCTGCTGATGGGCACAATCGTTGCATCTCGTGTTTGGGCATTCTGCACGCTGAAGCAGCTTTTTGTGGATGGTTCATGTTCCCATTGCGGGAACATGACTATCGCGATGCTGAGGTCGAGACTCTCCTTCCTGAAGTCTCAGGAAGCGGGGGTCCCCTCTCCTATGCCGCGTACGACCGTTTTTTCCGGCCCCGGGAACCGGAATGACGGTAGGGCGCTGTATAGGAAGGGTGACCGGAGGATTACGGTCAGGGCTTCCCCGCCGAGCGGAAACGCTCCTCGGGCCCCTGCCGCCTCATCAGCACCGCAACCCATCGTGCCACCGTTGGTTTCCGCTGGGCCCTCTACGGACTGTCCAGCCGTTACCTTTGGTGTGCTGGCGGCGCACCCCCGGTGCGTCTGTGGTGCCTTTGGTCCCGCTGGCTCAGTGTCTGGAAGCGTGGATAGCGCTCCCCAGCCTGTCCAGTGGGCTCATTCGTACTATCAGTCTCGGCTATGCGATTCAGTTCGCCCGGCGTCCCCCGGTCTTCAGGGCTGTCCACTTCACTCAGGTGTCGTTGGACAGTGCACCTGTTCTCCGGGTGGAGGTTGCTGTCCTCCTGGCGAAGGATACAATCAAGCCGGTCCCTCCAGTCGATATGAAGTCAGGGTTCTACAGCCCCTACTTCATTGTACCGAAAAAGGGCGGTGGGCTACGGCCAATCCTGGACCGTCCCCAGGATTGGTTTGCAGCAATAGACCTGAAGGACGCGTACTTTCATGTCTCGATTCTGCCTCGACACAGACCCTTCCTAGGTCGGTCTGCGTTCGAGGGTCGGGCATGTCAGCACAAAGTCCTACCCGACATGGTTGTAGCTCCCAGCCGGTGGGGTCTTCAGGTCAACTGGGACAAGAGCAAACTCGCCCCCGGGTAGAGGATCTCTTGTTTCGGTCTCGAGCTAGACTCGGTCGCACGGACTGCGCGTCTCACCGAGGTGCGCGTCCAGTCGGTGTTGAACTGCCTGAGCTCGCTCAAGTGCAGGACAGCGGCTCCACTGAAAGATTTTCAGAGGCTCCTGGGGCATATGGCATCTGCAGCCGCGGTAACGCCGCTCGGATTGCTTCATATGAGACCGCTTCAACACTGGCTCCGCGGCCGGGTCCCGAGATGGGCGTGGCAGTGCGGCACGCTCCGTGTCCCCGTGACACCGAGCTGCCGTCGCACCCTTGTCCGGTGGTTGGACCCTTCGTTCCTGTGGGCCGGAGTACCCCTTGAACGAGTGTCCAGGCACGCTATGGTCTCCACGGATGTCTCTGCCACGGGATGGGGGGCCACGTACAACGGGCATGCAGTGACAGGTCTTTGGACGGGGCCTCAGCTGCATTGGCATACCAATTGCCTCGAGTTGCTAGCGGTTCGTCTTGCGCTGGCCCGCTTCAAGGAGCTGTTGTCAGGCAAGCACGTTCTAGTCCGCTCACTAAGCACCGCGGCCGTTGCGTACACCTACCGTCAAGGTGGTCTACGCTTCCGTCGCATGTTGCAACTCGCCCGCCATCTCTTGTTGTGGAGTCAGAAGGATCTGAGGTCCCTTCGGGCCACTCGTGTCTCAGGTGTGCTCAACCGTGCAGCCGACGAGCTGTCACGGCAGCATCTACTTGCGGGCGAGTGGCGGCTCCACCCCCAGGCGGTCCAGCTGATTTGGCAGCGTTTCGGCGAGGCCCAGGTAGTCCTGTTTGCCTCCCCGGAAACTGCCCTCCGCCAGTGGTTTTATTCCCTGACCGGCGGCATGCTCGGCACGGATGCCCTGGCACACAGCTGGCCCCCGGGTCTGCGCAAACATGCGTTTCCCCCAGTGAGCCTTCTCGCACAACTCATGTACAAGGTCAGGGAGGACGGGGAGCAGGTTCTGTTAGTGGCTCCGTACTGGCCCACTCGGACCTGATTCTCAGACCTCATTCTCCTTGCGACAGCACCTCCCTGGCCGATTCCTCTGAGGAAGGACCCCCTGACTCAGAGACAAGGCACCCTGTGGCACCCGCGTCCCGATCTGTGGAACCTCCACGTGTGGTCCCTGGACGGGATGCGGAGGTTCTGAGTGATCTCCCGCAAGCGGTCGTAGACACCATCACTTCCGCTAGAGCTCCTTCCACTAGGAATCTCTACGCGTTGAAGTGGAACCTGTTCGTCGAATGGTGCGCCTCTCGCCGAGAGGACCCCCGATCATGTTCGGTCGGATCCGTGCTTTCCTTTCTGCAAGATGGGTTGGAGCGAAGGCTGTCTCCCTCCACCCTCAAGGTGTATGTTGCCGCTATTGCCGCACATCACCATGCAGTTGAGGGTAAGTCCCTGGGGAAACACGATCTGATCGTCAGATTCCTGAGGGGGGCCAGGAGACTGAAGCCTCCTCGCCCTTCCTCCGTACCCTCTTGGGATTTGACCCTGGTTCTCACAGCTCTCCGGGGTCATCCCTTCGAACCTTTGCAATCAGTCGACCTGAAACTAATGTCTCTTAAGACGGTTCTTCTGGTTGCATTGGCTTCCCTGAAGAGGGTAGGGGATCTGCATGCATTTTCGGTCGACGAAACGTGCCTAGAATTCGGGCCCGGTGCTTCTCACGTCATCCTGAGACCCCGGCCTGGATATGTGCCCAAGGTTCCTACCACTCCCTTCAGAGATCAGGTAGTGAACCTGCAAGCGCTGCCCTCGGAGGAGGCAGACCCAGTCCTAGCTTTGCTCTGTCCCGTCCGCGCTCTGCGCGTTTACGTGGATAGAACGCGAAGCTTCAGGACCTCAGATCAGCTGTTCATCTGTTACGGAGGCCAGCAGAAGGGAAAGGCTGTCTCCAAGCAGAGGATGGCCCACTGGATAGTGGATGCCATCGCCTTGGCGTACGAATCCCAGGGCGTGCCTTGCCCGCTCGGGTTGAGAGCCCACTCCACCAGAGGGGTGGCCTCTTCCTGGGCGCTGGCTCATGGCGCCTCGCTGACAGATATCTGTAGAGCTGCGGGCTGGGCGACACCTAACACGTTCGCTAGGTTTTATAGCCTACGTGTAGAGCCGGTATCCTCGCGTGTACTCGCATCCACTAGTCGGTAGACGTGTTGTACCCGCTCTAAGTGTCGGCTTGCAATGCCATTCCCGCCACTGGCCGGATACGTGCATACTTTCACTCCAGTCGTGTTCCCCGCTTGGCGAACACTGTCGAGTTCCTCCGCCTCCCCCTTCGGCTCGGACATTGCGGAGTGTCTGATGCCAGGCCTACATCCGTCGCTGACGCTGTCTGTTGGCTGGGGCCCATATGTCGTGACCCCTCTACGTGAGCGGTCCCATATGTGTATTTTCCACGGTTTAAAACTCCCTACGGGCCGAGTCCGTGTCTTTCCCTTAGCAGAGCCAGCTCTGCTGTCACCTGTCAGATGAGTCTCCCCCTAACCAGGTGGAGCCATCCCAGGGACTCCATATGCGTACTGCCCCCCCGGGCCAGTCCATGTGTGTATTCCCACGTAAACTCCTCCCCCATTGGGTAGGTAGTGGTCTCCGCAGCGTCCCTTACGGGTTCGCTTCCCCAGTGTGTAGTTTACTTAGTGGGTAGTGGTTAGACAGCAGTAGACTCTCTCGGTGTAACCTCGCCCCCTTCACCGCCAGCCGGTGCTATGGGCGGCTGAGCTTGCGCTGGGCACTGGAAGGGGTTTCGTAACTGTGGCGCTTTAGTTGGGATCCCAATTCGTCGGTCACTACTGACGTACGTCGAACGTGACCGACTGAAAGGGAACGTCTCGGTTACGTATGTAACCCTCGTTCCCTGAAGGAGGGAACGGAGACGTACGTCCCGTCGCCACAGTTTCTGTACCCTCGCTGTAGCGCGGACACCAGTTGTCTCCTCAGCGAAAAACAGAGTGCGATTGCATCTGCTTCCTATTTATATACACCTGACGGGGGCGGTGCGCATTATGCAAATATCGCACGCCAATTCCATTGGCTTGTTTTAGTTTACACGAAGATGATAGGGCTCTCTAAGCGATATCCCGATTCGTCGGTCACTACTGACGTACGTCTCCGTTCCCTCCTTCAGGGAACGAGGGTTACATACGTAACCGAGACGTTTTCTTCCAAATAAAGAAATAGCATAATTTTATATAGCATACATAGAAAGAGTAGTAATTGTCCTATTCTATTTCAAAATTGGTGTATTTGGTTTACCTTCTCTACAACAGTGTGCAATATACAACAAATTCTTCAAACAGTACTACAATAAACTAATGTCACATGACCTTATTTCCACATTGCATATTTAATTCAGTGTCATTTAACGTATTATTTTCATCAATCCAATCAAATAATGTGGAAAAATATGGTAATGGAATTTCAAACCGAACCCATTGCTTTGAGGGATACAGTATTCCACACATCCTCATTTCAACTTTCCCATCTCTTGTTCTCTTCAGATAGTGCAGGATTCCTCAGAGAACGGCCCACTTGATCATCAGTGTCTATTACATGCTGACAAGTGCCAGAAGGAGCCCTCCATGACTTCATCGGACAGCCAGAGTCAGCCAGACTCCAGCCAGAGTCACAGCAGCGGTGATTGGCTGGAACGCGCCAGCCAGGAGGAATCCCTACCGGAGCAGCCATCCGTCTCCAGCCCGTTAGTCAATCTCAGCATCACGGCCACCTTCAACTGCCAGGTGAATCCGACGACAGCTTCCTGTTCCATCCCCCTGAACCCATCTGCACTGACACCCCACGTTGAAGCTCCGGTGCCGCTTTCTCAAGAGGAGGTCTGTATATCCTGCCAACAGGAGGACGGCAAAGAAGCTCTGCGGTCAGTGCAGGAGAGCAGCCCGTGTGCCTTCTGATCAGACGAACTGATAAAATGTATAGCCTAAGTTTAGGTAAATGTTTTTGCCAAATGCACGAATGCAATTAAATGTTACACAGGGATTTAAAAGACATTTATTGCATTTTCAAATGTAAGGCTGACGGTTCACCCAAAAATGAAAATTTACTCACCCTCGTGTTGTTCCAAACCTGTTCAAGTTTTTTTCTTCTGTTGAACACAAAAGAAGATATTTTGAAGAATGTTGGTAACTAGACCATTGACGGTAGCCATTGACTTACATAGAAATTCAAGTCAATGGGGTCTATCAATCGTTTGATTACCAAAAAAAGAAACTCTTTCAGGTTTGAAACAAGTTGAACGTGAGTAAATGATGACAGAATTTTCATTTTTTGGGTGAACTGTCCCTTTAAGAGCTAATTAGGGGTTACCGACATGTTTTTCACCATCTGATGCTCATATTGTTTGACCTCCGGTGCAAATTCTTTACATCAGTGACATTTCTTTGTTATAAAGCTTTACGATTACATATTTAGTAGTTGTCTTTGACATTTGACCCATAAAATGCTCCTCCCTGATGATACTTAAAGGGTTAGTTCACCCAAAAATTAAAATAATGTCATTAATTACTCACCCTCATGTCGTTCCACACCTGTAAGACCTTTGTTCATCTTCCGAAGACAAATTAATATATTGTTGATGAAATCCGATGGCTCAGTGAGGCCAGCCATTCAAACTCTCAAGGTCCATAAAGGTACTTAAAACATATTTAAAACAGTTCATGTGAGTACAGTGGTTCAATATTAATATTATAAAGTGACAAGAATACTTTTTGTGTGCCAAAAAAACAAAAAAAAGACTTTTCAACAATATCTATATGGGCCGATTTCAGACACTGCTTCAGAGCTTTTTGAATTGGATCAGTGATTCAGAGCACCAAATCAGGAGATCTGAATCACTGAATCAAAACAAAAGATTCATAAAGCTCAGAAGCTTCATGAAGCAGTGTTTTGAAATCGACCCATCACTATATTGTTGAAAAGTCGTTATTTAGTTTTTTTTGCCACACAAAAAGTATTCTTGTCGCTTTATAATAATCAGATAGAGCCACTGTACTCACATGAACTGATTCAAATATGTTTTAGTACCTTTTGGATCTTGAGAGTTTGAATGGCCTCACTGAGCCATCGGATTTCATCAACAATATCTTAATTTGTGTTCCGAAGATGAACGAAGGTCTTACGGGTGTAGAACGACATTACGTTGAAAGGTCACGCGTGACGTAGGCAAAAGTGCCACGGTAGGTTGAAGAATTTCCTGTTAATTTAGATGAAATTTTAATCCTTTAAAGGGATAATTCACCCAAAAATGAAAGTTGTTTTATGAGTTTCTTTGTTCTGTGGAAATTAAAAGGGTATGTTCCGAAGAATGTTGGTAACCACACAGTTTCTGGTCCCCATTGACTTCCATAGTATTTTTTTTTTTTTACTATGGAAGTCAATGGGGACCAACAACTGTTTGAATACCCACATTCTTCAGAACGTCTTCTTTTGTGTTCAAACTCAACTACTTGAGGGTGAGTAAATGACAGGATTTTCATTTTCATGTCTTTGATGAATAGTAAACAGATTTGTTTAGATATATGAAGCTAGTGCCACCCAGTGGTTATTTTCTCTACCTCCCTTGCAAATCTACAAGGTGTTTTAATGTCTTATTGTTTTTTTCCCCATTACAATATATAGACTCCGTGAATGTGTTTTAGGGATTACATGAGATGAATGAGAAGAAGAGCCTTCTGTTACAACACAGGTTGTCCAAATCATTTGTTAGATTATAATGGAGTCAGCATACTGTATATTTTGCAAAGCCAAGTATTTTACCAAAGATGATAGATATGTATATAGTTATTTTTATATGTTTTAAACCTGTAAATGAATTTTTGTCACTGTAAAAAAAAAAAAAAATGTATATATACGTATAAAACACAATACTATTAATAATTGTTTGTCTTTATCATTTTTTTCTATTAGGCAAGCTATTACTATCGTTTACACAAACATAAGTTGTCTAACTAACTCATCCGGCATCGTTTGTGCTACGGACATGGACGAAACCTCTAACTCACCTGGTGGACAATTATAGGCTAAAAAATAATTTGAATGACCTAGTAATGCCTTGGTATTATGTCAGAGAGTTTTGCACAGCAATCTACCACATGTCAAATTTTATTAAGTGCATTGCTTTGATTCATATATTTCCTCAGACCGACAGCTGTGGAAGCACAGTGTAGTAAAGACTGTGGTTCTGCTTTCCAGAACATCCATTATATACATGCTGTTGGTAGACCACCAGCACGAAAAGCAGTTTAAGATTAAAGTATGTTTAATATGAGGCCGGAGGACAGCCTCCAGTGGTGGATCAATGCAGCTGTTAACAGACTTAAGGAATCACAGAGAAGTATCTCTTTAGGAGCTGATTAAATATTGATCATGCCCTCCACCACTGTTTTGATGGTTGCTGTACTCCCACGTCGATATTGCAATGTGGAGTGAGCTGCTTGCTGCTTCTGAGCGTGGAACAAAGTTTTCTGTAAGCCACAGTCTGTTTGTTGTGGGACTGGTTCAGGAAGCCTGGGTTTTCATTTCTAGTTCATTGAGTAAGTACTTGATTTATTCAGAATTAGAACAGATGATGTATAGGAATGTACAGGTGTTTTTTTGGACACAGTAACACCACTGAAATCCAGTTGGGGAATATTTTGGTGTGAACACTTATGACTGATGGATTTTTATTGGTCATCTATATGAATTATTTTAATATTAATATATTAATTATGATTCCTGTAGCTTAAAAATGAAATTTTTTTCATTAATGTTTTATTATATATATATATATATATATATATATATATATATATTATATATATTTATATATATATATATTATATATATATATATATATATATATATATATATATATATATTATATTATATTATATATATATATATATTATATTATATTATATATATATATATATATATATATATATATATATATATATATATATATATATATATATATATATATATATATATATATATATATATATATATATATATATATATAATAAAACATTAATGAAAAAAAATCCATTTGTTTTCCATTTCATTTATTTCACCCTCATCACAGACCCAGACTTTAAGTCTTACAATATGAAAATGCATAATAAAATATTATTTTTTAAATAAAATGCATGATAAAACCTGTTTAAATCTATAGCTGTAAGGAAATGTATGTCACTTTCAATACGTTTTGCATCATTTTTTCATTGTATGTTTTTACATCCCTCGGTTTAGTGCATCATTTTCCTCACAGAATGATAATTTGCAATGTGATATTGGAAATGAAATAGAAAGAGTTTATCTTCTAAAAGTTCACAGATCCAGCAAAGCATATAGTTTTCAGAAACCCAATAGGTGCTCGAGGTGAGTCATTTTATAAGCTGTGTTCTCCATTCTAATCTATCCCTGTTGTGAAACCACAGCAATGTGTTAAAAGCACAAAACGTTGATTATGAGTAAGCAAACAACAGATAGCATTCAGTTTGTGGGAAATCGCTTGTTTGCACTTTGCGCTGTGCTCTGTGACAGGAAATCCTGACATCAACTTGAGGCAGGGAAGCAAACCGATAATCTAACCATTAACAGCATGCCATTTTTCCAATGCAATGTGTGCAAGGTATGAATGAATTTTGATAGTATCTTGTTGCATGCTTTTATAATGAACACAGTGTGTTGTACTGAAGATACTGATTGCACTGCAACTGAATTACAAACTGAATGTAAACCACAGGACCTCAAGATTTTCACACCGAAACTACAGAGATAAACAAGGTTTGCATTGATGTCTGACAACCTCATAAACTGCTGATTCATAAATTTTCACTTTTTCCTGTAAAGTGTGGACAGGTAAAGAAGGCGTCCTTGTTTGTTTTAGCGATACAGTAAGTGTTGTCAATGTTGTTAAATTTGTCTTTGCACAAGTCAAACCACAAGCACCAGAATAACTCAGAAAGAGGGTTGGTGGTCAAAGGTTAGTGTCTGAATTGAAATGTGAGGACAGTGTCGGGAAGTGTGGGGGTGCATGAGTAAAGGTGAAAACACAATGTGCCAACTACATGGGCATTTTTTGGAAAGAGCTTTGACAATAATAACGTCAGGCAGTTGACCAATGATGCACCAGGTGGTTTTGCACAACACTTTCCGCTAACCTGCCGTCTTTGTACGGCCTACAGTAGTTATACACAAACAAACAAGAAGGTTAGAAAAACACTTTCTCTTTCTCTATCAACAAATGCAATTTTTTTTTAAAAAAAGAGAAAACTAAAATTTACATTGTTTCCTGCACTGCAAAAATCCTTTTATTTCCCCCTCAAATAGCAAACAAGACAGATTGACTTTAAGAGGCAAAACTGCAATAAGGTTAATGACCCACATCAAAAACAATAACTATAGATAATATCTATTATATTAGCAAAATACCGGAAGTGGCGCATTCCATACGAGAATCCGTAAGATTTCATCAGATTTTTAAGGTAAATCATTTATAAACCAAAGCAACATACATCAATATGTTTCTGAATATGCTAACCATTCATCACAATTTCAAAATAAAAGTTCAAACTGAGTTTGCATGTTTTGATATCCATGTATTCTTGTTCAAGAAATTACAGTGGCTGTAGCGTAAAGAAGTGGCCAAATAATAAAGATTGAGTAAACATTTCAATTAAATGTCCTTTGATCAATATTAAATAAGGTTATGATCTGCTGTGTGTGTAACAACAACAATCACCAGGCCGTTGGCGCCCTCTGCAGGCATTTGTTTTAATACATAATGTGCATAAGATGATTATGTATATTATGTATTTTGACAGTTTTGTTATATAAAAACCATATGATTACTTGCTTTTGATACATTATTTGAACCATATATCATTGCCTCATTGTTGTTATGTGATTTAAGTCATTTTAAAGGCTAAGGTCTTTGCTTAGATATTTTAGATATTCAAAATAATCGTTAGTGACAGTCTAAATTAAAAAATTAAAATGTATATATATCTAAAAAATTAAAATGTATATATATCTTCTGTGGAAGTGTCAGGACCAAAAAATGTTTGACCTACCTGTCCTAGGATGTCCTACCAGCTTGTCAACATATGTATTTCCATACCTCCGTAGACCATCAGCATGTTCTGTAAGGCTATTAGCCGCAAACAAACAGCAACCTGTGATGTTCTACACAGAGATGTTCATGTCCTCAGATTCGAACTTAAGCATTTCTCTGGCAGCACTGTCAACGCCAGAATGAATCTGCAGCAGTCAGGTGGTACAAGTCAGAACTCCGTAGTTTATGTTAATTATTATTGAGATGTTATGTGCTTTGAGACATGAGGTAATTTATTGCTGTTTCTTATCTCGTGAGTTTGCAGACTCTGGCTGCATCTGAAAAATTATGCCCAAAGTATACTTCACTTTTTACGATTATGCGCGCACCTCCGTATTTTTGTAACCGCGTGTACTATGTATTGTACATGCACATTTAATTTTTTTAGCAGTAATTAGTTTATCCACAAGGTGGCAAACATGCCCTGGGGACATCAATTCACAAGGTTTTATTATCCTGGACATGTTTTTAAAGGTTTAGTTCACTCAAAAATGAAAATAATGTAATTTATTACTCACCCTCATGCCGTTCCACACCTGTAAGGCCTTCTTCGTTCATCTTCGGAACACAAATTAAGATATTTTTGTTGAAATCCGATGGCTCCATGAGGCCTGCATAGCCAGCAATGACATTTCCTCTCTCAAGATCCATTAATGTACTAAAAACATATTTAAATCAGTTCATCTGCGTTCAGTTGTTCAATATTAATATTATAAAGTGACGAGAATGTTTTTGGTGCGCCAAAAAAAACAAAATAACGACTTATTTAGTGATGGCTGATTTCAAAACACTGTTTCATGAAGCTTCGGAGCGTTATGATTCAGCATATCGAATCATGATTCGGATCGCATGTCAAACACATGCCAAACTGCTGAAATCACGTGATTTTGGCGCTCTGAACCGCTGATTCAACACGCTGATTCATAACGCTCCGAAGCATCCTGAAGCAGTGTTTTGAAATCGGCTATCACTTTATAAGTCGTTATTTTGTTTTTCTCGTCGCTTTATAATATTAATATTGAACCACTGTACTCACATGAACTGATTTAAATATGTTTTCGAACTTTTATGGATCTTGAGAGAGGAAATGTCTTTGCATTTCAACAAAAATATCTTAATTTGTGTTACAAAGATTAGGTCTTACGGGTGTGGAACGGCATGAGGGTGAGTACAGAATTTTAATTTTTGGGTGAACTAACCCTTTAACAGACTTCATGAGATTATTGTCATTATGTAAAATCGTAATGTCATTTTTCCAAGTTGCTCTGAACAAAAGCTGACAATTTGCATTGCAGATTATGAAAACAATAAACTAAATTATTTGCATGCTTATTTTTGGATTGACATCAAATTTTATTTCATTTAAATAATTGGATTCTATGCTGAACTCATTGTATAAAAACACATTTGTGTTTTGTGTCGACCTGCAAATACACGCCAGCAGAGTGCGAGCAATCACCCTGATATTATCATATATGCTCATTTCTGCCTGTGATGAGGAAGCCGGAGCTGTACCATCAGAGCAGCGGGAGGGATTCACCCGTCATCTGTGTAAAAATGTCTTATATTCTTCACGAATCCAGCCCAGATTATAAACACAAATTAAAAGTGTGTACTTTACCTTATTTTCTTATACCACGAATAAAAGTCCCTAGAGAGCAGTATTAGCTTGTCCTCTATTTGTGTGTCTCCCCCCTGTGTGGATTTGGTTCGTTCCGTTGCTGTGCGCCTCTGGATCGAGTTTAGAGCAGTGGGATTGTGAGGAGCTGCGCGTGCGGTCGGTCGCTTCAGCCTAGAAGAATCTGACGTGATGAAAATGTCTAATTAAAACAACGACCCGCTCTTCTAATTATGTGACAGTCTGCTGTTTCCAGTGTATAACGCGTCAGGACCCTTTAGGGTAAGTGAATGAAGTGATAATGTCAGTTTTTTCAGAGGATTGAATACATGGGAAACCTGTTTACACATCCTGCTAGCTGGCTAATTATTTAGCAGCCGGCTTTGATAAACAATAAGAAGATATTTATGGAAAAAGGGAGGAGAGATGGTTAAAAAGCTGTTTTTTGAAGCAAAGCGGTGATGCTCATAACTTTTGTGCAATTGCCATGGTGTACAAGAGCTTTCTGAGATGTATACCGCTGATTTAAATGGACTTGATAAGATCCAATTAACTTCAGTTGAAGCCTTTGGTGGAAATGTGTATAACCTTATATAGAGATTCGAGGTGCTTAATTAGCAACTGGAAATTTATTTTGATAATTTCAGATGTTTGTATATTACATTCTTTAAATTTATTTTAAAAGGTCTTGATGTAAAGTGTTTGGTGACTGCTTGTATAAATTAACCTGCTTTTATAAATGAACGTCTTTTAATTAGCAATTTGAATAATCTTTGAATTTTAAATGCAATATTCTCAATTATTTAATTTGTTCTTTAAATGGACATGACAAGATTATGGAATCCCAAACCTGCAGAAATCAAATTAAATGAATAAATAAATTTAATAATAGAAAAATAATTAAAAAATAATAAAAGTATAGTTAAATAAAATAGATGTAGTAAAATAAAGTTCAATAAATACTGAAAATAATAAAAGAAAAAGTAATACAAAAAAAATTTAATTTCTGCATGTTTTGAATCCTGGTAAATTGGACGGTGACTGAGTGACATTATGCAAAAAAAAAAAAAAAAAAAGTAGAAATGAATGTCTTTAATTAGCCAGGCCCAGGGAATATCGTTTCAGATTCTTAAATGAAAATGTAATTATATTTTTAATGGGCTTGATAAGGTCCTGCAGAATGAGGGCAGTAAATAATCAGATTTTCAGGCAAGTCTCTTTTAATTAAGGAATATCAACATTTTCTCCTCTGCTTTCAATCGGTGGGAGATTTATCTGCATTCACTCATCAATGCATGATAATTTAATGCAAAGTCCATGTCTAAAATGTTCGTACACTTCGTGTACCTGTTGCAGAATCATTGTCTTACTTATTCTCTCTGTTTCTGTTTTTCTTTTCTAGAATATTTCACCTGATTCACTAGAGGAACATTTTCAAGACACTCACACGCACATTTAGGAAGCCCAGCTGGTTGGGAGAATCAGGGATTGTGCATCCTGCTACCTGCACAGTGCATGACCGACCTCTCCAAAGATTCAAATGGCTTGCTGTCTGAAGGACGAGCTCTTGTGTTCCATTTGTCTGAGCATTTATCAAGACCCAGTCAGTTTCGGCTGCGAGCACTACTTCTGTCGTAAGTGCATCACTGAGCACTGGAGCAGACAGGAGCATCACGGCACACGAGACTGCCCGGAGTGCAGGAGGACCTTCACAGATCCCCTTTTATCCCCGAGCTTGAAGCTTTCCAACATCGTGGAGAGGTACGCCGCTTTCCCTCTGGACGCCATCCTCAACGCCCAGAGGAACACGTACCCATGCAAGGACCATGAAAAGGTCAAGCTCTTCTGCTTAAGTGACAAGAGCTTGGTGTGCTTCTTCTGCGATGAGCCCGCCTTACACGAACAGCACCAAGTCACCACCGTCGACGAGGCCTATGAGGAAATACAGGTCTGTTTTATTTGGGTTTTATGAGCTTTTATTCTCCTCTGGGTCATATGTGTTTTCATGAAAGCTCTTATTGATAATCCCGCAAGTTTTACTGTTTTCTTAAAGGATTAGATCACTTCAGAATTAAAATTTCCTGATCATTTACTCACCCCCATGTCATCCAAGATGTTTGTCGTTATTTCTTCAGTCGAAAAGAAATTAAGGTTTTTGAGGAAAACATTCCAGTATTTTTCTTCATATAGTGGACTTCAACGGGTTGAAGGTCCAAATTGCAGGTTCAGTGCAGCTTTAAAGGTCTCTACATGATCCCAGATGAGGAATAAGGGTTTTATCTAGTGAAAAAAAAAAAAAAAAAATGTATATATATTTTTTTTAACCACAAAAACTCATCTTGCACTGCTCTGCGACGCGCCAAGCATTATGTAATCATGTTGGAAAGGTCACGCATGACATTACCGATTTGGCGAAAGTACTGATCCAAAAGACCTTTTACAAATAAAAAATAAAACGATGTCAGATGAAGTTGGGGGAGAAAATAAGATCAAGTTTTTCACTCTGCCGCGATACTTCAGTCTGCGTCACGCTTGACCTTTCCAACATGATTGCGTAATGCGTGGCGCATATTAAAGCTAGTGTAAGACAAGCATTTGTAGTTTAAAAAGTATAAAAATTTGTATTTCTTTTAGAAAATGCCCGACCGTTTCGCTAGATAAGACCCTTATTCCTCAGCTGGGATCATGTAGAGCTCTTTGAAGCTGCATTGAACCTGCATTTTGGACCTTCAACCCGTTGGTCCCCAGTGAAGTCCACTGTATTGAGAAAAATCCTGGAGTATATTCCTCAAAAACCTTAATTTCTTTTCAGGCATGAACATTTTGGATGACATGGGGGTGAGTAAATTATCAGGGAATTTTAATTCTGAAGTGAACTAATCCTTTAAAGGTTGTAAATAGCAATTAAAATGTTCTGAAATAAACAAGATGCCAGGCCTTGAGGAAGGTCAGTTCTTAGGCTAATTATATTAGCGTCATTGCCAGATGGATTATTTGTTTACTGTTTTGACAGTTAGGCGTTATCAGTATTTGTCAAATGTGACATAATTTGAATTGTTTAGAATCTAAAAACTTGCTGTTGTCATTGGGAGGGTTTCTGATTACTTTAGTGTCCAAACCCACACTGCATTTATTTAAAATGGTCATAGCTCTTCTGTAGAACTGGGTTTAAGTATTTAGTCCATGAGTCTTGTAAACATTTTTCTAAGACTTTCTAATTCCAGTGGTAAACATTGTTTGGTTTTTCTGTCCAGTTTATCTGAATAGTTGATGTACGGTATATGTTCAGAGCATATGCAGTTTTTCTTTCTCCATCCTTGTTTGGAGACGCAAAGGAAAATTAGTGCAGAAATATGTTTTCAGGAGTTCATTCTTGGTCTTTTTAGGTGGTACATTTTACTTTTATTATTGCCATTTGAATAGAAGCCTGTAATAATATCTGTTTGTTTAATCTGAACAGCTGTTCTGGAGAGATATTAATGAAGCATGTCCCATTTATTTACTTTACGAGCTTGGAAATGCTTTTGAAAATGTACTTTTCAGTTTGAGTTTTAGGTTGTTCAAGAGCTTTCACAGCTTTCTGTTGCTTTCCTTGAATGCTTTTCATATAACTTATTTGGTCGACGCAGGCCTCTTTGTGAGGTTCCCTTTTTTTCACCATACTTCCTGGTCTTTACAACCAAACATTGCCTACCTGTAAATTGTAAACGCTGTTCTCAAAAGTACCATATCTTTGAAAGAGGTCAACTCACATTTATAAACCTTTTCTATATTTTTCAGTGAGTGTTTCCTATTGTGTGCATATGCATGCTCACTCTATGAAGCATAATGCATCATATTTGTTCCATTTTTGTTTATTCATGTATACTTTGAATACTAGTGTCTTGTTGTACTGCCAGTGTACATGTGAAATGAAAATGTCCAGCTTTGTACAAGTCAGTATTACACTAGCATCATGAGCTGTGCCCCTCGTTAAGGACATCTGCTCAATGCATAACCTTTTTCTACATAATATTTTTTTTTTTTTTTTTTTTTTTTTTTTTGTCATTTTGGCCTGAATTATTAGTCTGAATTTAAGTGAACAAGAATAACTTTACGTACTTAAAGTTTATTGATTGACTGTTCATATGATGTGTCTGTAAAGATGCATATTTGCCTTTTGTTTATCTCAACTGTCTCAAGAGTTGGACATATTGGTCATTCAGCACCTACTCCTGTGGTATGATAACATGCATCAGAGGTGACGTTTGCATTTAGTACAACTTGGTCTTATCTGTTTAGGACTGTTTTATTGTCTGGAAGTGAGAAAGTACTTGAGAAACAGATAGGAAACAGCAGTGACCGTGTAAGTAAGACAACCAAGCACAAGTGAAGTGTTTGAGTGGAACAGATTGTTTTATACACAATCTTTAGAACTTGGCTGAGATGATGTCATACTCATAAACATTCTGTATTTTTTTGTGCCGCAGTTGCATAATTTTGCACCTACTTTCTTTTAAAGGGCTAGTTCAATCAAAAATGAAAATTTTGTCATTTACTCACCCTCATGTTGTTCCAAAATATGTGAATAAAAGTGAATGGTTAAATCTGTTCATCATATAAAGAGATTGTGTCTCTTCAGAAAATTTGGATTAAACTGCTCAATTCATATGGATTAGTTTTACGATCTCTTTAGGAACTTTTTGAAGCATCACAGTGTCAGTTGCGTAGCTGTCAGGGACAGAAAGCCCTCAGATTTCATCTAAAAGGTCTTAATTTGTGTTCTGAATATGAAAAGTCTTACGGGTTTGGAACGACATGAGGGTGAGTAATTAATGACAATTTTCATTTTTGGGTGAACTAACCCTTTAAAGTATTAGTTCACTTCAGAATTAAAATTTCCTGATAATTTACTCACCTCCATGTCATCCAAGATCTTTGTCTTTTTTCTTCAGTTGAAAAGATATTTTTGAGGAAAACATTCAAAGATTTTTCTCCATATAAAAGACTTCAACAGCTACTCAACGGGTTCAAATGTTAGTTTCAGTGCTGCTTCAAAGAGCTCTACATGATCCCAGATGAGGAATAAGAGTCTTCTCTAGAGAAACAATTATATTTATAAAAAAAAAAAAAAAGTGTATAAAGTGTGTGTGTGTGTGTGTATATATATATATATATATATATATTTTTTTTTTTTTAAACGCAAAACAGCATGTAGAATTAAAGGATTTGTTCACTTCAGAATTAAAATTTCTTGATATTTTTACTCACCCCCATGTCATCCAAGATGTTTGTCATTCTTTCTTAGGTCGAAAAGAAATTAAGGTTTTTGAGGAAAACAATCCAGCTTTCACGATCTCAGCCAAAGAATAAGGGTCTTATCTAGCAAAAAGATCGGTCATTTTCTAAGTATATACTTTTTAAACACAAATGCTCATCTTGCACTACTTCTGCGATGCACCACGCATTACGTAATCACATTGGAAAGGTTATTCGTGACGTAGGCAGAAGTACTGTGGTTGGGCGAAAAACTCTTTTTCTCCTCCAACTTCAAAATCGTCCGACATCATTGTTGTACCTTTTTGTAAAGGGCATTTGACTTAGTCTTTGCAAGTTCATTTTGTAAACACTGGATCGGTACTTTCGACTACGTCACGCGTGACCTTTCTAACGTGATTACATAATGCGTGCCACATCGCAGAGCAATGCAAGACGAGCATTTGTGGTTAAAAAGTATATACTTAGAAAATGACCGATCGTTTTGCTAGATAAGACCCTTATTCTTTGGCTGAGATCGTGAAAGCTGGATTGTTTTCCTCAAAAACCTTAATTTCTTTTCGACCTAAGAAAGAATGACAAACATCTTGGATGACATGGGGGTGAGTAAAAATATCAAGAAATTTTAATTCTGAAGTGAACAAATCCTTTAATTCTACATGCTGTTTTGTGTTTTTTTAAACATAACAGCATAATATTTGGTCAAATTGGAGCTCTATTAGAGTACCTTTTGTTGTCGGCGCCATAGAAGGGTGAAACGCTTCTAAACTCCGGTTAGGGAATTAATAGGAGCAACATGCTGCAGTTGTCAGACAATTAGCAGCGGTCTCTTTAGAGACACTCTCTCGAGGGGACAGACTTTATTCCGTTCCATGTCTTTTGAGACAAACACAAAACGCATCTCCTTTTCAGCATTTTAAATAGCTCAGAGATACACACTGAAAGCCTCCGTCATGAACAAATACTCCCCATGAGAAACCGCGCACTCGCTAATGCCAAGTGTGTACTTTATACACACGTTTTTCAGCAATTTACTCTAACGCAACAAAGAGTAAATTGCTTGGGAATTCCTGGGCAGCTCTTGGGTGCAAATGAAACTGTTTATCCTCAAAAAAGCCCCTTTGGCTAAATGAGGTAGTGTGTTGGAGTGTTGGATGGGAGTCCATAAGATGTGGCATTACATGTGAATCAATGAAGCGCTTGTAAGGTTTATTCCGTTAGCACTAACCTGAGAAAGCTGTAGTTGTGAAGCTTATTTCTTTCTGGAAAAAATGCAGTCATTACTTGATAACTTTTGTGCCAAATGATGCATTTTGATTTAATGTACTAATAAGCTGTGGCCAATGCTAATTTAATTGGCATACTAGTGTTGATTGTACAAGTTAGTCATTACTTTTGGAAACCGACCAAATTTGGTGTATTTTACAGAAATAATTCAAATTACACTACACTTTTATCAGAATTTTTTTTTTTGTATTTTATCTGGCATTGCATATTTGTAAATGAAGGACTTATTTTTCTTTTAATAAGCACAATATTTCCCCTCTCTTTTTGCTTTTACGAGTTTCTGTGAAAATATAATGCTTTTTAAGCTCATGTAACTTTCTTTGTTGTTGTTTATAGTCTGCTGTTTCCGGCTTCCAGATGTCTCTGGTATTATACAACACTAATTTCTGTGAACTAGTTAGATTTCTGGTTTAAAGAAAAAATCATACAAAGGCGACATAGATCTGAACCTCCATCAACAAATGACTTAGATCACTCTACTTAGACTGAGCCTGTGATTCAGTGAGAATATAGAAAGCTCATTGTCTGTACTGAAACAGACTCAAGAGGTCATTTTTTATTTGAAGTGCCACTGTTCAGTGCTTTCATTAGATTTAATAAATAGTCGACTGTCTGCAGATGTCAGCACTGGCATGACAGGAACTTTGATGATGATGTATAATCTCTTTTAGACCAAAATATTGCCATTGGCTGGTTACTCTGGCTAATTACATCATTATTACATTGCATGATGATATGTATAGATCTTCTCGTTCAGATTTTTCTCTTGTTCCTTCAGTTGTGTCTATAGTCTCTCTCACGCAGTCTCTTTTCTCATACTCCATCAGTCTTCCTCTCTCTCAAAGTCTTTGCCTATCTTTTGCACAGTTTTTTTTTTTTTTTGCTCTTCTTATTCATGCCCCATCTCTCCTGTTGTAATGACACCTTTCGAGTTCAGGCACCTCTGTTTCAGGCACAGATTGAGTGGAGGCTGAGGGAAATAGGCTGCTGGGAAGGGAAATAAAAATTCTGTGCAGGTGTTCCATCGGCTCAATGCCAGATAAGAAACAGTTATTTAGGTGGAATGACCGCGCAGGTTTCTCTTCCTATGTCATGAAATCTTGCGTTGATGCATGATGTTGCTTCTCATTACATGTTAACTTTGTTTTACCACAGCAGTAATTGTAAGACTTTACATTAAGGTCCCATTTGTTATTAGTTAATGCATTGTTAATGTTAGTTATTAGTTAATGCACATTTGGTAATGCTAGTCAAACAAAAATACATACAGTAGTAAATGTTTAGATTAAGGGCTTTTTCACACCTGTAGATCGATTGCATTGTTCCAAAACAGGGACTTAATTTGCTGCAACGTTGCATTGCATCTTCTTGTTTTGGTTTGCTTTCGCAAGGCAATATTTCAAAGCATACCAAAATGTGTTTATGCAAGTCACATGCGTGTACAACTGTCCTCTTATTACGGTTCATGTGAACTTGGGTACGGTTCGCTGCTGATATGAGCACAGTCGTATTTATTCACGGAATTGAACCTCTGTTGATGGCGTATGATTTGATAAAACTGTGTGCTTGTGTATGTTCTCACAAGTGTGGTTGATGCACTGCAAAGCAGAGAGAATATAGGGCCCTATAAAATCCATTTTATTTTTCCCCAAATTCTGTTTTTTCCGTTTTATTTAATTTTGACTCCATTTTAATGGTTAAATTAAATTTTATTAATCAAAAAGCATGTCTAATTAATTGAAAAATATATATTTTTATGATTTTTGTTTTTTTCTTCAGAAGCTCTGTTGTGTATTTAAATTTTTCTGGCAGTCAAATGAACGCATACCATTTAATTTATCTTTTTAATCATGAAATTAAACTTTTTTTTGTCAAACAATGTGCTGCACAACAGAGCTTTACTGTTAATTAAAACATGGAAGAAACACTGAGATTATTGTTAAAAATATATATTAATAATTTATTATTAAATTAAATTATCTAAATTCTACTGTACAACAGTAATATGTTTGTCAAGTTAAATCGATCTTTTATTTTGACGGTTTGCCTAGAGCTTTGAGTTTGTGTTTATGATGGTAGTTTTCTCAACCGAAGCAGTTAAATGCTGATGAAGTGACTTTCAGAGCAGCTCTGGAGATGAATTTGTGCGTTCATATAGTGAGCCGACAGAAGACGAAAACACTGCGAGCGCCACACGTGCATCAGCGTGTGTGCGCCCCCGCGATTGAGTGTGAGGCGGTGTGAGGTAAATGAAACTGCGCTTCCGCATCATTCATTTCAGAGTCACACAGGCATGCAGGATTCATGTTTAAATAGTCTTTTTGCGGTTTAATATTCAGTCACTAGTCTATATAGCGATTTAATTTGTGTACTGACCTGCTTTTAATTCACTCATCAAAAATTTGTCAAATTCCGTGACATTCCGCGTTATATAGTAAATTCCGTTTTTATGAATGGATTCTGCAATTCCGTCCGCGATTCCGTGATCGCGGAAATTATAGGGCCCTAGTGTTGTCACGATACTAGAATTTCTAACTTCTATACGATACCTTGAAAAATATCGATATTCGATACCATTTTCGATACCACGGAGAAAAAAACTGCCACAATATTAAGGGGTTATTTTTTAACCTAGAACATATATTTTACATTAACAAAACTGTCCTGAGGTAGTGCACTTGTTCAAAAGCCTCTCAGATTGCATTACATTCAAAAACCAATAAATTGCAAGTAAAAAAAAAAGTGCAATCTTTTGTATTTCCAAGTAAAATCAAATCACAATGTCAACAAAAGATACTTAAACTTCAAGCAAAAACAAAATCAGTGCAATCTTATGCATCAAGTATCAAATTAGTAAACAAAATAATTAAATGGAATCTGTTGCTGCAGTTTTATGCAGATTTTCTCTACAGAGGTGAGTGAGATTGACACCCATTACTGTAATGCAATGAAAAATACTTACAAAACATTTGTTAATCAAAGTTAAAAGTTGTATTTGTTAATATTTTTTTCATTGGACCGGAGCTAACATGATCCGCTATATTTTTATTACCTAATACCTACTGTTATCAAAGATTAAAATATACTGTAACAAATGCATTGCTCATCGGTCATAAAAGCTGGTTAATACATTAACGTTATTTGATGAACAGATTTAAACGCAAACGTGCGTGCATCACACGCGAAAACAGTGCTCACTGGATCGACATGAAGTCGTCAAGTCACCTTTATTTATATAGTGCTTTTAACAATTCAGATCCGGCTGTCGGTCTCTCAGGTGCTTTGCTATATTAGTGGTGTTAGCGCCTTTTGTTAGCACTGTTCTGTAGCATCTCTTGCATATTGGCTTGCTTGTGTCCTTCGACTTTCCATGTTCATTTGCCTCATATGCAAAATATTTCCAGATAGCACTTCTGCTGTGTTCCTTATCAACCAAAGCTGGTCGCGCGGGCGCTGCACTCGCCATCTTTCCATTCACTTCACTTTTGCTAACCAGAGCAAATGAGACGAGTGCGCGTGCGCATGTGGTGGTCGTCAACGCGCCTTTGGAGAGAAGTGAAAGTGAAAGCGCGGCTAGTATCGATACTTCGGGAAATTAGTATTGGTACCGTTCAGATATTTCAGTATCGATATTTATCGAAATATCGATATTTTTGACAACACTATAGGGCCCTAAGATTATCTATTTAAGGGGTACATAATACACACAGTATCTGCCATGACAGTTTCATCTCATGTTTATTTTGAGTACCTATGAAGTAATATTGCATTCTTCATATCTCCAAAGAGTCTTTAGTTTTATCATATTTATAAAAGATGGATAAGCTGTACAGAGTCTTTCCAAAAACAGCTGAGCTCCTGGAGGCGTGCCGTGTGAGCGGAGCAGAAGAGTGATGAGCACTCGCAGATTTTGTGTAGTGATCGTCTGCAAGCTATCAATGGTCAGCTAAACAAATGTATTTAAACACACACAATACACCATCGCATTATCCATGGATAACTTTTGAATTACTATAATGAATATAGCGTATAGTGAATAATGAATTCACTATGTTCGTGTTGTTTACATTATATGCACTTAGGTGTCTATTGCCAACAAAACAGACATTTGAAGCAGTTTTACTCACCACCTGCGGTTCCGACTCATGACTGGGATCATTATCGCTGTGACCGCTCCATCTTTCAGTTTCAAATGATCTGTAAATCCAGCGTGGAACTGAGCCTTGTTTCGTAAGCGCCGATCCTGAGGGCTCGTGCAGTCATGGAAAAACATGAGATATTCTCCATTCATTTTAACCAATAAAAAAATTGATTGCAACTATCAGACACAACTTTATCCTTTTTTTCCAAACTTTATTTATTTTTTTTGAAACTTTGGCCATGTTTAGCATGAGAATCCAACTCTTGAACAGTGTAAATAAGTCTGAATGCATGAACTAGCATTAGACCCTCCCTTTAATTTCTGCAGGACTGCCCTGTTCTTTAGAACATTTGCAGTACATTCACGGTAGGTAACTAATGTTAACAAATGAAAACTTATTGTAAAGGTGGTTCTTTAGGGTTGGCAACTAAAAAATTAATTCCATTTAAACAATAAAAACTAGCACAAATGAATTTGCTTTGATTAACGGCTCTTGAGTATGGAGTCTCTAAAGGGACATGGTGATGGAAAAAAAAAAATGATATGGGAGGAAAAAAATATTTCTCTTTCAAAAGTTTTGCATTCCCCCAAGAAACTTCACGTTTGCTCACAAAACCTTTGAGTTTTTTGCAAGCAAATGCAAAAGTTTTGCATGTGAACACTAAAGAATTGAAATATATATTTATATATATATTTATAACTGAAAAAGATGATTATTAGACAAAATTTCGAACTAATGCAATGTGCTTCCTTGTTATAGGCAGTGTCATAAAGTGTGACCCATTTAGGCTGATTAATGAACAAATCTTTAAATCAGTGTTAAAGTGATAGTTCACCCAAAAATGATCAGAGGTCACACTTTCGCCGCAAGTCGACTTGTTTACTGATGTTTGTCGGAAGCTGGTTATTATAGTTTATAAAGTTGTAAATATGGATATTTTTCTTAAAAAACCCATTGCTTCGCTTCAGAAGGCCTTTATCAATCCCTCTGAAGCCATGTGGATTACTTTTATCGTGGATGGATGCACTTTTTTGGGCTTCAAAATTGTGAGCGCCATTCACTACCATAATAAAGCTTGGAAGAGCCAGGATATTTTTTTTTTAATAATATAGAGAGAAGATAGTCATATACACCTAGGATGGCTTGAAGGTGATTAAATCATGGGATAATTTTCATTTTTGGGTGAACTATCCCTTTTAGTGTATACTAAACAAAAAGTATTACTAAAAGAATTGTTAATGGAATCATTAAATAACTGGAACCGCTGTGTTAAATTGTTTATGATTCCCATCCTTGTTGTCTCATTTGTAGTCCATGCAGTCTCAAAAGACTTATTAATGCAGCTTTCATGATGTTTTTGTGCCAGCTTTTCACAAAGTACATAATCAAGGACTCTGATGTAGGCAGGGCTAATTGTAGCGGTTTTCAGCTGCCCGGCAAGCTCGTGTCGAGCCATAAACATATGTCGGCTCTCTCTGCTGGGCCACACAACGCTGTGAGATTTGGATTTTGCCTCTTGCAGTATATGATTGTTTGTGTAATCTACTTAACTTTGCACGCTTTGACCTATCAGATGCAGGGACGGCATCTGTTGATGGACGTTTGCTCATACCACTCTTCTCCATCCTTTCGTCTCCCTCCCAGGTGCTATTGTTACATTCCTAATGCACTTGAACATCGACCGACCCAGAAGCATGTAGCCGTGCACCCTCTTTAACATGCTCTGTGTGTTTTAATGTAGATGTTATAGAGGATAGGAGTGGATTTGTTTAGGGCTCTAGTGTTTGCTTCATGGAAAGCAGGTTTTCACTGCAATCTAATGCACTCTTATCCCTCAGGGACAAGGCTTTTCTTAATGTACTTGATGCGGGCCGTCAACTATTGCCAGCATTTGTGCTCTCTCATTTTTTTTTTTTTGCTGTGTCCTGTAAGAAATACACTACTGATTATGAAATTTGGGGTCAGTAAAATACAGTAAAAAGAGTAATATTGTGAAATATTATTACAATTTAAAATGTTCTATTCCTGTAATGCAATACTCCAGTCTTCAGTGTCACAATATTCTTCAAAAAACATTCTAATATGATGATTTGCTGCTCAAGAAACATTTTTCATTATCAATTGCTTTTTTTTTTTTTTTTTTTGAGGAAACCATGATATTTGTTGATTCTTTGATGAATAGAAAGTTCAAAAACAGCATTTTCTGGAGTAGACATCTTTTGTAACATTATAAATGTCTCGACTGTCACTTTAGATAAATTTAATGTGTCCTTGCTGATTTTTATTTATTTTTTTAAAGGGAAAAAAAACGGTATGGCTTTATTTTAGGGTTCAATTCTCACTTTTAACTAGGTGCTTATTAGCTTGCATTTTACTAGTATATTGGTTGTTTATTAGTACTTCTACAGCACATTAAAGCCTGATTCTGCATGACCTTATTCTACACCTCTTAATCCTACCCAATACCTAAATTTAAACGCTACAAAAGCTACCTTGCTAACTATTAATAAGCAGTAAATTAGAAGTCGATTGAGGCAAAATTTGTAGTTAATAGTGAATACATGTTCCCCTTTCTGAAGTCTTACCAAAAAAACTTACTGATCCCATTTGAACAGAAGCATATATTATGATTTGGTGCATTCAGTGATCAGGCAAAACAAGGTACCTGGCATATATTCTAAATCGCATTAATACTTCATTGCAAAGTTATTATTTTAGCTTTAAAGTCTTCAAAATTGTCCATTTTTAGTGTTGTCAAAAGTAACAACTTTGGTACCAAAGTCGGTACTTTTGACAACACTAGGCTATAGTGGATGAATTTCTGTAGATGCACTTTGCTCTATTCAAATCATTACTTTGCGGATTGTTATGCCGTGTTTCCTGGACCGCTATTCTAAAAACATAATTCTGTAGGAAACACTGTTGTTATGTCACATAACTATGTCTCTTCTTGGGCTGGGACAATAGATCGATTCTCGATTTGCGATACGAAGAATCTGGAGCGATTCTGGTATTTTTCGACGTATCGCGTTTCTCTCTCGAATCAATTCTGAGCTTAGTTTTTAAACAGTAGATGGCACTACTATATGTGCATTTGTTTCCATTTCCTTTACACACACACCACTTAAACCTAAAATAATAACTCATAAAGTCTGAAAAGGTTGAAGCGAATTACAAATCTCGCATCATAAAACCATTCTGAGCCGAGGTGCAAGTATATGTAATAGGGGTGTGACGAGACGGGTATCTCACGAGACGAGACGAGACAAGATTTTTACACACTATTTTTAAGAAATCCTCAATGGCGAAATACATGACTAGAAAAGATATTCTGCAGGTGTATTTGAAATGTTTTAACTAATCATCTTGTAATGAATGTCATTTCAGTTCTACTTTCTTAGTATGAATTATCATATGCAGTAAAAGACAACAATACTCAAGCACTGTAAAAGGTTTTGCTACTAACTCAACTGACTGACTTCTCTTCTGTATGATTTCAGTCTCTTCAGACCTTACTGTACATGATTTATGAGCTTCTACAACTTTTGACCTCCTAACTGAACTCCTTTCCACAAACTGATCATAGAAATAAAAAATAAAAATGGTAACACTAAGATGTTACAATAAGGTCTCACAATAAGGTCTCAATAAGGTCTCATTTATTAACATTTATGTATTAACCAACATCAACAATGAGCAATATATGTGCTACAGTATTTATTAATCTTTATGTTAGTTAATAAAAATAGTCATTCATTGTTAGTTAATGATAGTTCACAGTGCATTAACTAATGTTAACAAATGAAACCTTACTGTTTGTGCTTAATAAGATTAAGAGAAAACTGTTATTTATTTTTATGGTTACACTTTACAAGTTGAAACCATGAACTCAATATTCAAAGTGCAAATAAGACCAAATGTTTCTTTGATACAGAGCTAAGAGATGGTTACAACTACACTGCCCAGCCTAAAATAGCTTTCATATTGAGAGATATCTGCATTCATCAGGGAGCCGCTTTCAAAATGCGGGGTATTGAAATCGCGCGTTTACTTTCACTTTCAGCGATCGCGCGTATCTCTTTAAATATGGAGCGGCGGCGACCGTTTTCCAACCGAATTAAATGTTTTTTATTTAAACACAAAGCAAAAGGACAGTGGAGGCGTAATGTAAACGTAGCGGTGTCATATTCTTTCCTAATCATCCTGACACTCTGTCATGGCAACATCACGAGACTACTTTTCGCCTCGACGAGAAATCTCGTCACACTTTAGTCTCACACCCCTAATATGTAACCACTACATGACTCAGCCGAATGCACAAGTGCTGTCTAGCAGTCTTCTTCATGAGCATTTGAGAGTATGGAGCAACATCGTCTGTTAAAACTAAGCTCAGAATCGATAAGAGAGCTAAAATATCAGGATCGATCCAGATTCATTGTATTGATTGAGAATCGATGTATCGTCCCAGCCCAAGTCTCTTCCTGTTATCCTCATGCAGACATCATGCAGAAATAACCTATTTCACTTTTGTAGCTGGTCTCAACATGAATTGAAAAATTTTAGACAACCACACATTATTTCCATGCACAACTCTGCAGTTTTACACATGAAGATGATTTTTTCGTATGTTTAAATATTTTGACAAATTTGATGCTATTTTGACCAGTAAGCTGCTACTTAAAAAAAATTATAATAATAATACAGTTTTTTCCAATTGCTAACACACTAAAATGACATGCACAGCACAATTATTTAAACTGACACACAGAGAGCAAAACTTCTTCTCAAGTCTCCAAAAGTCTAAACACCTTTTCTGTTTTACACACATTTTGCATTTCAAAATAGCACTTTTTAAATTCACTAAATACAGTTCTCTGCATAAGACACAACAATCTGACATAAAGTCACATGTTTGCCATTTCAAAACACTGCCATTCAAAATGACACTACATGAGCTAATTGGCCAATTACATGTGCTACCTGGCCAAACACCTCAGTGGTTAATTGTTAACACTTCAATCAGGATGTAAGCACTATGAAAAGACCACAGGTGAGAACCTTTTTTTTTTACAACAACAATGGAAGACATTGCAGAGAGAGGAAGAGGAAGAAGAAGAGGAAGAGGAAGAGGGGGAGGAAGAGTGAGAGGTAGGGGTAGAGCAGGTAGAGGAGTTCATGGCCAAAGAAGACAAACACTTTCAAATAAAATCAGAGCAACCTTAGTAGATCATGTCATCAACCATGGGTTGACAATGCGTGAGGCTGGACAGAGAGTGCAGCCAAACTTGAGCCGTTTTACTGTCGCCTCTGTCATCCGGACCTTTAGACTGGAGAACAGGTATGTAACCAAAATTTCATGTAGTACACATGTAGTATACCCCATGTCATAGTGTATCAGTTGGGTGACACCTGTTTACTTAGTGTATGACATCAGCCATTCATGAACTGTACAAGTTTCCTGTACAATGTACTCTACTGTGGGGGAAAATATCTAGGCTGCATTGTCCAAGCCCTATATATATTTTTATTTTATTTTTTCTAAAGGACTGAGGGACGACACCATGGTGGAGGAAGGGGCCAAATGTTCACCGGGGTACAGGAAGCTGCCATTGTAAACTTGGTTTTGGAAAATAATGAAATCAGATTACGAGAAATTCAAAGCCACATCATCCAAGACAACACCTTATTCAACAACATTCAACGAGTTAGTCTGTCCACATTGGCTCGCATTCTCAAGCGAAACCAAATCAGAATGAAACAACTTTATAAGGTGCCGTTTGAGAGAAACTCTCAAAGAAACAAAGAGTTCAGACGAGCATATGTGGATGTAAGTACTATATTGACTGCAGTACACTACACACAACATTGTTTCCCAGTGTACTGGATAACACCATATTGAGTGATTTTTGTTCTTTGTTTTCAGGGAGTACTGGAAATGGATGCTCATGCAATCCCACATGAGTTCATCTTTATAGATGAGGCTGGGTTCAACCTAGCAAAGACCAGAAGAAGAGGGAGAAACCTCATTGGCCACAGAGCCATTATTGATGTTCCTGGCCAACGTGGTGGGAACATCACAATGTGCGCTGCCATCTCCAATATGCATGGTGTCCTCCACCGTCATGCCAAACTTGGACCATACAACACAGCCCATATTCTCACATTTCTGGACAGACTTCACAACATTCTCATACCACCAGAGCGTATGAATGATGCAGACCATCAAAGAAACCGGTACGTTGTAGTATGGGACAACGTGAGCTTTCATCGTGCAGCCCCAGTCCAAAACTGGTTTGCTGACCACCCAACATTTCTCGTGCAATACCTCCCACCATACTCACCATTTCTGAACCCCATAGAAGAATTCTTTTCGGCATGGCGGTGGAAGGTATAAGACCGGCAGCCCTTTGTGCGCATGCCTCTTGTGCAGGCCATGGAAGAGGCATGTGATGAGATTGATGTGGGTGCAATTCAGGGATGGATAAGGCACTCAAGGCGCTTCTTCCCTCGATGTCTGGCAAGGGAAGATATTGCCTGTGATGTTGACAAGGCGTTGTGGCCAGACCCGGCTGTGCGGCAAGATGCTGCCTAATTATTTTTCTTGCCTTTTTTTTTTGTTTGTTTTTTTTACTGTAATATATTTTTTTTTCAGAAATTTTCTTTTTCAGTTGACTTTTTTTGTAAGAATATTTTTGTTCAGTCCCATGTAAATATATCTGCTGTGCTTATGTTGTACTGACTTGTTTACTGTAGTGAAGGAAAAAAAATAAAAATGTTGCAACAGCATGTGTGTGTATCTGCAAATATTTCTGTGCATGTGAAGAATCTGATACATATTTTAGTATTATGGCAAAGCATACTAAAGATGGGGGTGCTTTTCATTATGCCCAACAGTGTGTAGGTGGTTAGGCAAAAATCTGGTAATATGAATGAAGTGTGTGCCATTTCATGCAAAAGTTTGATTTTGATAATGCTCTGTGTAGTTTTGGTTGCAGTGCTTCATTTTGCAGGATATATGAGGTATTTTGCAGTTTGGGTGTGTGGTTTTGTGAATTGTGTTAAGTGTTTTGATAAAACCAGACTAGTTTGAAAAATTGTGTGTTAGCAATTGGAAAAAACTGTAATTTGGTAAAAAAATATTTTTGGTGGTAATTTATTTGGGTAAATATTTTAATCTGAATAGTCCTTTGTCATACGGGCCCCTAAACAATAGCTTTTTGAATACTTCATGTTCTCTTTTCTGCAATGGAGGATCTAGTCTTTAATTGCAATCTATGCTTTGAAGATGTGTGGGTTGAAAATGTTGTAAGGGAGCTGACTGCCTTACAAAAATGGCTTTTACTTGTTGCTGAAGCCTTAATAAGTGAACCCTAGAGAGTCTGTTGTGGGTGTGTTAATTTGAGATGCCTATGGCAGGTCTGTTTGTTCTTTGTCTCCTACAACCCTGAGGCCCTTTAACTTGATACAGTGTGTGTTTGTAGGTGTGTGCGTGGTGTTAGCAGGCGAATGAGTCTAAAAGAAATAATAGTGAATCATCTTATGAAAATCAGCTTGAGGCAGTTAGTTTGTGATCAAAACTAGGCACTAAACAGGCACTAAATTCAGGAATTTGAGAGATTCTGACCGATTCCTACATGACCGTCTAAAAAAGCAGCTTAAATTCACTTTGTTGTTATACATAAGTTGTGTGCTGGAAGGGCTAGATGATATATTGCACATTCACAATCATTTTGTTGTTAAAATATGGCTTATAGGCTATGTTGGTCATTATTAAGGTTTGTTATATTGGTGCATATAAGCAGATTTTTCTTGTTCATTTGGTGAAAATCATGACTATTTTAAACAAAATGTTTACTTCTTGCATTAAACATTTTATATCAGATTGACCGTAATGGCTGTTGAAGTTATATTTAAATGACACTTTTAAATATCGAGTTGTTTAACATTATTCGCCAAATGGCTGAAATCAAATTGATCAAATCTGTCACCCATCTTGAAGTTTTGATCTTTTTTCTGTCCCGAATTTTTAAGATTACCTGTGATCAACTTCTATACCTTTTGCTCTTTTTCTCTTTGAACTATATCATCACCATTTTCTCCTTCAACCTCATCTCACAACTTCCTTTTGAGAAATACCAGCTCTTTTAGTTGGTAAGGGATTTTTAGGGGCTTCTGAGATTGTTACCAAGTGATTTATTTTCCCTCAGGTTTGCTAACAAATGAAAAGGCAGCGGGTGGTCGATGAGGAGCTGTCACGTTCACACTGAATCCTCGCCAAAAGGAACAGCAGAACGGTCCATGTTGCATTAAACACATTACAGGCTTTACATGTTTGACGGAAGGCTAATGCACAGTGACAAAGCATACAGCATAACATTCTCTCATGCTGGCTGCTTTGCATGGAGGCAGTAGGAGAGATTGTGACCTGATGCAACCTTGACCAGAGAACAAGCTAGGGTTAGTTACATCTTTGCATGTATTATTGGACATAAACACAATGGGCCTCTATTGAAGTAAAACAAACAACAACAACAACAACAAAAGAAAATTCTGACATTTCCTCACCCTCATATCATTCCAAACCAATATTAGCAATGTGACATGAGGATGAATAACTCCCTTTAGCTAATATTTGACTTTTACTCTTTAATTTATTCATACAGTTATTGGATATTGATCTATTTTAATTCTTGTGCTCTCTGCCCACGGAGCTCGCTCTTGCTTTAAACAGTGCCTAAACAAAGTTTACACAGCAAATATAACCCTCAAATGGATCTTTACAAAGTGTTCGTCATGCATGCGTAGGATTATGTGAGTATTGTTTACATTTGATTCTGAATGAGTTTGATAGTGCTCCGTGGCTAACGGCTAATGCTACACTGTTATAGAGATTTATAAAAAATGAAGTTGTGTTTATGAATTATAAGACTGCAAGTGCTTAAAAATTAAAATAGCGACGGCTCTTGTCTCCTTGAATACAGTAATAAACAATGGTAACTTTAACCACATTTAACAGTACATTAGCAACATGCTAACGAAACATTTAGAAAGACAATTTACAAATATCACTAAAATATCATGATATCATGGATCATGTCAGTTATTATCACACGTTACGTAACAGTCAGAGATTCGCCTGTTCTTCGGAGGTCTTTTAAACAAATGAGATTTATATTAGGAGGAGGAAACAATGGAGTTTGAGACTCGCTGTATGTCATTTCCATGTACTGAACTCTTGTTATTTAACCATGCCAAGATAAATTCAATTTTTCATTCGATGGCACCTTTAACTTGTTTCTGCATTGCACCCATCTTAAATGACTTCATATAATAAGAATATAAATAAATAATCAAATGTTTAAACTTAAGTGCATGCTTTTATTTGAGCTTCATGTTCACTGTAACAGTCACATGGTTTAGCAGCTCAGGGAAATTCCTTTGTTTTCAGTGGAATTGGATTATTTGGAGATTCCCTTCCAGCGTTTCCTGAAAGAACAGCGGATTTGTGTGTCATCTGAGAGAAGTGGAAGTGAAAGTGTTCCGCTAAACCTTTAAACCTTTTGAAGTCTTTAGTATGTTCTTATGCTGATCCTCAGATATGGGATTGGTTCATGAGGGCAGGTGCTTACGATTCAACCTGCCACTCATTCAGCTGAGATTTGACCTGTACATTGGTCACACTTTTCACATATTAATCTTTTTGTAGGTTTGTCTGAATTAATGTTATCTCTTAATGAAGAGATTTTTCATGGCACATTAACAGCACATGGTCTGCTAAAATAAGAATTTTTTTTTTGCACAATAGTGAATAAGCTTTTTAGCTGCACATTGAACAAGTGCCCTTTAACTAGAATACAGCCTGATGCTTGTTCAGTTTGACCTTTCCAATTTATTTATTTTTTATTTTTATTTTTTAAATGGCCCAGTAGTTCAAGTTTTTACTTGCCTTGTAAAAAAAATTTTTTTTCTTTTAGAAACACATTTTAAAAGGGACCTACAATGTCCCTTTTCACAAGATGTAATATAAGTCTCTGGTGTCCCCAGAATGTATCTGTGAAGTTCAGGTCAAAATACCCCACAGATCATTTATTATAGCTTGTCAAATTTGCCCCTATTTGGGTGTAAGCAAAAACACACCGTTTTTGTGTGTGTCCCTTTAAATGCAAATGAGCTGCTGCTCCTGGCCCCCTTTCCAGAAGAGGGCGGAGCTTTAACAGCTCGGCCTTAAGTTGCTCAACAACAACAAAGGTGGAGAATCTCACGCAGCCAAAATGAGGATTGTCAGTAACTGTGTTCAGCCTTACATTGTTCGCCAGAGGAGAACTGGCCCCCCAACTAATCCTGGTTCTCCCAAAGTTTTTTTTTTTTTCTTTCCATTTTAACACCTATTTGCCACTTGTTTGCCACCTGATGTCACCTGTTGGAGTTTGGGTTCCTTGCCGCTGTCGCCTCTGGCTTGTTTAGTTTCTTTGATTAGTTGCTTTGACACTATTCTTTAAGAGCTGCTGTGCAGCCAAAATAATGTACCAGTTATCAATGTAAAGCTGCTTTGACACAATCTACATTGTAAAAATCGCTATATAAATAAAGGTGACTTGACTTCAAACCGGAGTCGACGCTGATGGAGAGAGTCAGAAAGAAGTTACAACTTTTAGAATGAAACTGGATGTTTCTGAATGGTTAGTGGATACATTGTTGTAGTTGTTGTGGAGTTTATTCAACTCATCGACTAGCATGTGCCGTCATGTTAATCTTTTGTTCAAAACACGTATGGATGCCCACTATTCATAGCGTACCTGTTTGCCAAACAAAGCCAGACAGACCAGGCTAACGTTTATGATTGCTATCAAATGCTGTGAATGGTCTAATTTTTTCTAAAATATCGTTCAGACACAAACGCTCCTTTTTTTAGCACTCGAGCTTGCCAGGGTCAACTCTCAGGCTATCCAACCTAAACGAGACTCTAAATAGTGTTCTGTACTCATCTGTGCAGCCAACAACAGAACAGTTAGCATGCTTTACTCAAACTTTTGCCATGGCTTTAGAACTGGTACACCGTTTTCACTTGCGAAAACAAAATGGCGGCACCGTGGGTGGAAACTTGCATTAAGGGTTGGTAATATTATAATAAGGGTGCGTTCACACTTTGAACATATGTAAACGCTGCCATCCGAACCCTGGTGCGCACCAAACAAGCGGACCGAGACCACTGAAAAGATGGGTCATGTTGTTTGCAGATTGTTTGTGTGTGTGACTGAGGGATTCTCGCCGCTGTTTTGACTACTTTGCACATTTTATAGGCTCTTCACAAGTTTCCAGCTGGCCAAAATACCATCACATGCAGGCTACGCACCGCTACACACACACAATGAGTGCATTTACTTCAGCAAACAGCATTGTTTTGGATGTTCGGCAAGTTCTGTCTCAAAATAGGCAATACGTCATAAAATCCAAACATTCCAATTATGCCTTAAGGTTCAGTATCTTCTGGTTCGGTGATAAAAAAAACGCTGATCAGATCAGGACTAAATGTTTGTTTATTTCTTTTTTGGTCCGGACCAAATGAACCAATCGAACGAAACTACAAGTGTGAACGCACCCTAAGATCCCTTCCTACGTCACAAGGGAAGCGAAATTTGAGCAACTCATTTTTTCATATGCTTGCAAAGAAAGGCTTACCAAAACAAAGTTACTGGGTTGTCCTTTGTTGGTAGATGCAACTGGGACCCGATTATAGTACTTAAACACGGAAAAAGTCAGCTTTTCATGATATGTCCCCTTTAACATTAAACCTATTCTTAAAAAGTGTATTTTAATTAAATATTTATTCTCTTCATTGTTATTTTATTTGCATTTAAATTTTTAGGTGTTTCATTTGCTATAATAACTGTAATAACTGTAAATTATATACTTTTAATTGTGAATGGTTATGTTTTAACTTTTTTGTCATTTATATCAGTCCTTTTTTAAGCCCTGTCATTACTGTCTATACCCAGTTTTCTTTGTATATTCTTCCTGCACATCGAGCTCTGGCTGTTGTTTATGACAGACGCAGACCCCCTCCTGAACCCGGATCTGTAGAGCTCCTCACCCCTGATTGGGTTTGGGAATTAGCAGAGATTACTGACCATTGTTCTGAGGCCAGCGCTAGACTAGGATGTAATCTCCTCTAATTCCTGCCCATGATTAGCTCCAAATGACTCAATTAGATGGCCTGGTGATGGACGTTCATTAGTACATCAGCACATCTCCGTGCAGCCATATGTTTGCTATATATCTTTACCAGGACTCTGCCATGCAGATGGGTACTGGAATGAAGTGATGTGTATTGCCTCTTTGGGTTCGGTGAAGTGTTCCGGCCACGGGAAATCATGCCAGACCGCCTGCGGCGAGCTACAGGCTCTGGCTCATGTCTGTGTGTTTCATCTGTGCCCCAGCTGCCCCCTTCATCGTTCCGCACTGTGCTTTGCCATCCATTTGGTCCATGAGGAGCCCGAGCCTGTTTTCAACATCAGATTGAGGTGATCTGTTCAATAGCTCAAAGCCCACCGCTGAGACTCTAGGGAAATATGTCCCACCATTCAATAAGCATGACCCTAGTAGGAAGAAAAGAGTTGAATCGCACCTTACGCTTTTTGCAAATGTTTACAGCATTTGAAAACCTTTTCTTATTTAACAAGCTGGTACTGTTGAATGCTAATCTGAGATATCTAAAGTTTTTCATGCTCATGTTTAGGGGTCGGATTCATGAAAGAAGGTCAGTAGAAATCAATTCTTGAGAAATTCTCTTAAGATCTTATATTAAAAATTGACCGGTTATTGGATTATATGGCGGTTCTTGCCGAAGACTTGCTAAATAACTCAACGAAAAATGCCTCAAAGGCTGTCTTATTGTGCTCTCTACAGATTTCCGTAATAGTCATTACACACTGTTTTCGTTGTAAATACAGCACTTGCAGTTGAATTTTTTGTAATGTGTTGTGTATATTAAGGCGTTAGTTTAAGAATTATTTTAAAAAGTTATCCTAAAGTAATCCTGAGAGGGTATTTACTATGATGTTAAGAACATTTTAAAAGTTTTTGGGAATACAAAATTTTGTAATTTTTATTAAAAATTTATTTCTACTTAAGGTAGAAAATAAGAAAATGGCATTTAAGAAATATATTTTATTCTGAAGTGTGTTTTGTGAATCTGGCCCCAAAGTCTGAATTCTGAGTTGATCACAGCAGATAAAGATATTTCTTGATATATACTTGGTTTGCCAAGTATGAATATCTGCCTCTTTATTCCCTAATAAATTTATATCTATTGGGGCTGGGACAATAAATCATTGAATCGCAAATCAAGAAATGATTGAATCAATTCTGAGATTTTCCGAATGCATCACGATTCACTTAAATCAATTCTGAGCCTAGTTTTTAACAGCAGATGGCACTGCATGCTTTAGAAACACCTGTACTCTGCTTGCTTCCAATTCCTTACAGACACCACTTGAACGTTCTATAAAATAATTCTTCATAAAGTTCGAAAATGTTGAAGCTAATTAAAAGGGTGTTTGCAGTGGGCTGTTTCCATTATTCTCACATCATAAAAGCATTCTGAGGTGCGGAACGTACGAGCGCTCTTCTTTGTGAGCATTTGAGCGTGCAGTTAAACTAGCCTAGAGTGCCATCTACTGTTAAAAACTAGAAACCAGCCCTAATTTCTAAACTGAAGTATGTTTAATGTGGTGTATTGATGCAAGGAAAACATTTTCATGCTGAGTGCGAATTCTACAAGACATTTATCAGTCGCTTAAGCTCTGTTGTGCAACAAATCCTCCACTATGGTCTTGTCAGTCATCTCTCGTCACAAAAAAAACGGGAAAAAAATGGAATCCAGAAAACTTAAAACGGAAAAAAAGGATTTGGATGGATTTCATAGGGCCCTACAGAGAAAAAAAAAAAAAAAAAAAAAAAAAGCAAGGGTAGGGCCCTATAATTTCCGTGATCACGGAATCGCGAACGGAATCGCAGAATATAGTCATAAAAACGGAATTTACTATATAACGCAGAATTTTGTGGATGAATGAATTAAAAGCAGGTCAGTACACGTAAATTAAATCGCGATATAGACTAGTGACTGAATATTAAACCGCAAAAAGACTAAACCTGAATCCTGCATGCCTATGTGCCTCTGAAATGAATGATTTCATTTACCTCACACCGCCTCACACACAATCGCGCGGGCGCACGCATGCTGAAGCACATGCGACAGTGTGATATGTGAACACATATGATGTTTTCGTCCTCTGTCACCTCACTATATGAACGCACGAATTCATCTCCAGAGCTGCTCTGAAAGTCTTGAGAAACTCAAAGCTCTAGGCAAACCGTCAAAATAAAAGTTTGATTTAACTTGACAGAAACATATTACTGTTGTACAGTAGAATTTAGATAAATTAATTTAATAATAAATTGTTAAAATATATTTTTAAACAATAATCTCAGTGTTTCTTCCATGTTTTAATTTTAACAGTATAGCTCTGTTGTGCAGCACATTGTTTGACAAAAAAGTTTAATTTCATGATTAAAAGATAAATTAAATGGTATGTGTTCATTCGATTGCCAGAAAAAATTAATTACACAACAGAACTTCTGGAGAAAAAAAAAAATCATAAAAATATATTTTTTAAATAATTAATATATATTTTTTTTTTAAGAATTCAATTAATTAGACATGCTCGGAAACGGAATTTGGGAAAAAATAAAACGGATTTTATAGGGCCCTACAAGGGTACATTCAAAAGCGATTTCAATACCTCACATACTGGTAGCAGCTCCCTGATGTCTGCAAATTTTATATACAATACCAACCCCCCCCCCCCCCACCCCTGGTGTTATCGTAATACCGGTGTTGACGCAAGTTTATTTCCTCACCGTAACATCACTACTGGGAAATGGAATCACAGCTTAAACGCTAAAAGACTGTTTTGATTTCAACACAGCGTGATGTTAATCTATGATGCATGATGTTAATAACTGTCCTTAAGGGTGAAGGATGTCATTTTGTTTCGTTACGCTACTGGAGAAATTACATGGTTCACCTTGAAGAACCAATTTAGGGTTTTTCTTCATTCTGCAACCGGCCTTAGATGGAGCTGTTAGTGACCGTTGCAAGGCTCATTGGACACATTAGACTCTTTCAGCAGCTGAGTAAATGGAAGCTGCTCGTCCATTTTGAAGTGTGTTTTGAGTGCTGTGTTCAGCTCTGTTCTACCACTTTTGACATCCGCTGCCCAAAGCCATTTATTGTCAAACAGTTGTCGCTTTGTCTGCTGTAGGACCAGAATGAGATGACTCTGCTGGGAGCTAAAAGAGGACACTTGGAAACAGAGGCTGTTTAAGATTGTTGAATCAAGTTTGGGTTTATATGTTAATGGGTCTGGTTCTACTTATGGCCATGTGTTAATGCTTTCTGAATGCAAAAAGTTAAATTTAGATGGTCAAAGTGTTTAGTTAGTAAGGTTCTTGAAGTAAAAAATCCCACTCACATTCTCCATAGCTGAATTTTTTTCTCTTATTTTTCATAATCAACTGTTGACAACAATGGGCAAAAGGCTCTCTTATTGCATGTTTCACAAATGAGTCACCAATCCACTGTCATTTAAAGGGTTAGTTCACCCAAAAATGAAAAATATGTCATTAATTACTCACCCTCATGTCATTCCACACCCGTAATTTTATTAAAAATATATATATACTTAAAATATATATACTTAATTTGTGTCTTACGGGTGTGGAACAACATAGTGAGTAATAAGTTATATCATTTTCATTTTTGGGTGGACTAACCCTTTAAGAATAGTACTAAATTCATACATGCCATAAAGTTAAAGTCAGCGTGTATTCAAATTTTTTTTTAAATAAAAAATCGCCAGCATAATTCCTGGAACTACAGTAGCCAATCCTTAAGAGAAATCCTCCAATCAGAGAAGCTGCTGTTACAGTAGAAAAGAGCTCAGCAGTGACTGCCCAATGAATCATTGCAAACTGTGAAATTGCAAGTGTCTTTACACCATCAAACACATTTGAATATTTTGCAATAAACACATATATATATATATATATATATAAGCAACAAGCTGAGTATCAGAGGTTTTATTTAATCCTAAGAAGCTTTTTTTTTTAAGATGACATGATTATATATTGGGCTTTGCCATAATCTCCCCAGTAAAGGATATTTTTAGTTTCAGTTTCATGCCGGCTTGTGTTGCTTTAAAATAAATGGTCTTTTCACAGTTACTGGAGAGACAATTGGGGTGAAAAAAACAAACATGTATTTTGGCTAAAGTACCATCAATCTGAGCCAAAATGAATAAACCAGAGGTGTCTTCTTTATCTAAGTTAATGCTATTAAACAGTCTTGTGGACAGTGTTTTCCACTCCACAGCCTCACTGGAGGTGACCTCCCCCCTCTATACTAGCACTTCCTGCCAACAGGATTGTAAAGGAAGCCTCTCCCTGTCTCTGTGGAGTGCTGGGATGCATCTGTTGAAGAGAGGGCATGTTTGAGCAAACTACTCTAGATGATCTAATATAGATGGTATCTAATGTAGATGGCTTGATACTCTCAGTGCACCATGCAAGGTTGCTTGCTTTAGGATGGTTCATGTCAACATGTGTGTTGTTCCAAACCCCTGTTGCTTTTGAATGAAGTGCCTAACTGATGTGTCAGTTCTGCCTAATTTTCTGTTTTATTCCTTGTTCCCTGCACAGCAAGTTCAAATCGCTTGGAGCTCTGTCTTTTTCTCGCTCTTAAAGGCCTTTGTGACTTCAACAAGTCCTTTTGGCAGCTTTCAGTAGAAGCAGCAGGCAATACACACAGTGCCTGCCAAAACCCAGGGTTCTGCCTAATGTGGCAAATCGACAAGACTCCCCTCATACCCACCATATTCAGTACTTTTCTATTGATGTATAAATGCAGGTGTATATGGATGGATGGATGGATGGATGGATATATATATAATATAATATAATATAATATAATATAATATAATATAATATAATATAATATAATATAATATAATATAATATAATATAATATAATATAATACTATATATATATATATATATATATATATATATATATATATATATATAATTTATATATTTATTTATTTATTTATTTATTTATATGAGAGAGAGAGAGAGAGAGAGAGAGAGAGAGAGAGAGAGATGGTATATCTCATTTTATATTTTTTTATATACATAAAAATGAGATATACTATCTCATAATAGTTTTTGGCAGGAAATTCAACCTCAAAATGTTTTATATATTGCATAGTAATTTAGTGACTTTTAATATTTCTTAAATATTTACATTCTAAATTATTTTTAATTAATGACATATAATTTCATTAAAATATTTTATTTATTTCTTAATATTTCTAAATTGTATTTATTTTTTATACATCAGCATCTACACATTTTCAAATACACTGATTACAAGCATAGATAAATACAATATAACAAAGTTACAAATAAAGTAAAGTGTAGTGTATTCAGGTACAGACATGTAGTAATTAAATGTATAAATATATCTATTAATCTTTGTTAATGCTGTGTTTTGTTGTTTAACATTAATGACTTGGCAGCAGGTATTTATAGGTTGCTGTCACTTTAAGATCGAATGCACGGATCCAATATAATGATGCACATACGATTTTTTTTCAACACTCTATGTTCACTGACTGTGTTTACGAGAATACTTGCCGAGACTGGTATTTTGACATAATTTTGTGTGTATGTGTTCATTCAAGCGCATCAAGATGCAAAAGAGGAATCAATCTGAAATGCACAGCTCAGCTGCACACACAGATAAGTGTGCGAGTACCGAATTAATGGTGAAATTTAGCAATTAATCCCCGAAACACTGCATGGATCACCTACGATCCGTTTAAACGTTAGCATAGAGCTGAATATTGAGCTAAATAGAATTTATATATTTATAGTTTTTTTGTTTTAAGTAGTTTATTTATTATTCAATGTTCACAGTTTTGTATCATGCAGTGGTGCAACTTGATGAAAGCGATGAAAACTATCATCTACTCTGCAAGCTACTGAAAGAGTCCTTTGGTGAAAGTTTGCTGGGTAGACTATAATGTTCTGCTTATTGGCAATATGATGGTATACCGCAAATCAGTTTTAAAAAAATTGCCAAGTCTTAAATCCAGGTCTCAGTCCTGCAAAGGAAAATCTCTGAAGAGCTACCTTTATTGACACTGGAATGCTATTGCAAATCCATTTTGTCATGGTCCAGACGGAGGGATGAGGAGAGTTTGCATGCACTATGTTTAAACTCTGTCCTGAGAAAAGAGGGGGGTCGCTGCATTCATCATTTACACGACTTGTCCTACATTCTAACCTCTAGAGGAAACTCTGCTCGATACAACCCACTTCCCTCATTTCCATTTACCTTGCATCGTATTTTGCTGAAGATTTTGAGCCGGTTACCTCAACGCAGTTCATTCTCAGCTGTCATGACAGGATTTTTTTTTTTTTTAATTCCACGGTTTACTCAACTCAGTCACTCATTTACCCGCAAAGGAAATTTATGAGGTAGATCTAAAACAGCTTTCGGTGAGGCAGCCTCCATCGAGGTGACAGTGACAGCATGCTGATTGCTTCTGCACTGCCTGACTTCCTTTATGATTAGGTTTTAGTCCCAATTCAGCTGATTTATTCAAATTATTGTGTATTGCAAACGATTTCTACACAGTTTATGAGAGTCAAAGCAATGATCCAAACCACTTTGTGCTGGCAACTTTTCCTGCTGGCCACATCTTTGATCCACAGAGCTGACATCCATCAAACCTGCAGGCATTCATTTTCCTCAATGCACTGGACTGAATGGGAGGGCTGGATCAGCAGGAAAAAGGTCAGATTTGTCAGTTGTAAGCTGTATCTTTGTTTGTTATCGGCATCTAACGTGTTGCACAAACCTTCTCAGGCTGCAAGTCGTGACAGTGATAGACACCAACCGCACTGTCAACGTTTTGCTTGGTTGTAAACAAAGTCGGCCTTTGTGCTTCACTGTATTTATTGTTGATTTTACATTGACGGTATAACACAAAAGCATTTGGGGCGAGTCTTTTCATGGTAGCACCAGGTGCAACCACACAACCTGTACTTGCAATTGTTGGATTCAACACTGTTTTGAGAAACCAGTTGAATGTATGCAAATCACGCAGGAACATTTATTTTTGTCCAGATCCGAATTTGCTGTATGAAAGCTATGATGCATCCACTATAAAATTTTCTGCATTTCAGCTGCATTGTCATGCTGCTGCAAGCTGTGTCAGTGTGCTGTGGCAAAGATGACGTGCTTAGACTGCAGGGTGCAGGCCCTCCCTCCCCTCACACAGGCTGTAGTCTCTGCTGATACCGGGAGAAAAGCAGCCATAAGCATTTGTGGCACAGTTTGAGCACATTTTCATATGTAGAAAAGAGGACGAGAAGCTGTGAGGTCTCTTTGGCTTGACTCAGCAGCCTGATTTGTGCACAGGCATATTGCTTTTTTCTTCATATTACCTTTTTTATATTCAGGTTGTGTTTAATGAATAATATACAAGGGTACTCGTATCCGCTGAACCGTTTTTTCCCCAGGTGAGCACAGCAGGGATGTTCTTCCATGAGATCTCACCATTACCGCAGTAATGGACAGCATAGAGGGCAAGTGCAGCTGAATCACCCACTAGGTGCATAATAAACTCAAACTAAGTTTGCAAAATTACACTGTATGATGCAGCAGTTTTACAAACAACGGAATAATTTAATGAAGCACCTCCTCCAGTATCTCAGCTGTGAGTCAGTGTGAATAATTATGGATAATGAATCCTTTTCACAGACAGATGACGCATTTCCACATTTATTTACATATATATATATATATATATATATATATATATATATATATATATATATATATATATATATATATATATATATATATATATATATATATATATATATATATATATATATATATATATATATATACACACACACACACACACACACACACACACACACACACACACACACACACACACACACACACACACACACACACACACACACACACACACACACACACACACACACACACACACACAGTGGGTACGGAAAGTATTCAGACCTCCTTAAAATTTTCACTCTTTATATTGCAGCCATTTGCTAAAATCATTTGTTCATTTTTTTCCCCTCATTAATGTACACACAGCACCCATATTGACAGAAAAACACAAAATTGTTGACATTTTTGCAGATTTATTAAAAAAGAAAAACTGAAATATCACATGGTCCTAAGTATTCAGACCCTTTGCTGTGACACTCATATATTTAACTCAGGTGCTGTTCACTTCTTCTGATCATCCTTGAGATGGTTCTACACCTTAATTTGAGTCCAGCTGTGTTTGATTATACTGATTGGACTTGATTAGGAAAGCCACACACCTGTGTATATAAGACCTTACAGCTCACAATGCATGTCAGAGCAAATGAGAATCATGAGGTCAAAGGAACTGCCTGAAGAGCTCAGAGACAGAATTGTGGCAAGGCACAGATCTGGCCAAGGTTACAAAAAAATTAAGGTTCCTAAGAGCACAGTGGCCTCCATAATCCTTAAATGAAAGATGTTTGGGACGACCAGAACCCTTCCTGGAGCTGGCCGTCCAGCCAAACTGAGCTATCGGGGGAGAAGAGCCTTGGTGAGAGAGGTAAAGAAGAACCCAAAGATCACTGTGGCTGAGCTCCAGAGATGCAGTCAGGAGATGGGAGAAAGTTGTAGAAAGTCAACCATGACTGCAGCCCTCCACCAGTCGGGGCTTTATGGCAGAGTGGCCCGACGGAAACCTCTCCTCAGTGCAAGACACATGAAAGCCTGCATGGAGTTTGCCAAGATGGTGAGAAATAAGATTCTCTGGTCTGATGAGACCAAGATAGAACTTTTTGGCCTCAATTCTAAGCGGTATGTGTGGAGAAAACCAGGCACTGCTCATCACCTGTCCAATACAGTCCCAACAGTGAAGCATGGTGGTGGCAGCATCATGCTGTGGGCGTGTTTTTCAGCTGCAGGAACAGGATGACTGGTTGCAATCGAGGGAAAGATGAATGCGGCCAAGTACAGGGATATCATGGACGAAAACCTTCTCCAGAGTGCTCAGGACCTCTGACTGGGCCGAAGGTTTACCTTCCAACAAGACAATGCTAAAATAACGAAGGAGTGGCTTCACAACAACTCTGTGACTGTTCTTGAATGGCCCAGCCAGAGCCCTGACTTAAACCCAATTGAGCATCTCTGGAGAGACCTAAAAATGGCTGTCTACCAACGTTTACCATCCAACCTGACAGAACTGGAGAGGATCTGCAAGGAGGAATGGCAGAGGATCCCCAAATCCAGGTGTGAAAAACTTGCTGCATCTTTCCCAAAAAGACTCATGGCTGTATTAGATCAAAAGGGTGCTTCTACTAAATACTGAGCAAAGGGTCTGAATACTTTCCGTGCCCACTGTGTGTGTGTGTGTGTGTGTGTGTGTGTTTATATAAATATATATACATATATATATATATATATATATATATATATATATATAGATATATACAATATTTTAAAAAAATAAACGTGCATTTATAAGACTATACTTTGTGTTACCTTACCTTGACGTGTGTTACCTTACCTATACCTTGTTACCTTGCCTTGACCTTGGCTTTACATTTAAAGAGTTAGTTCACCCAAAAATGAAATTTCTGTCATTAATTAGGGTGCGTTCACACTTGTAGTTTGGTTCGTTTGGTCTGGACCCAAAAAAACCAACATAAACATTTAGTCCTGGTCCGATAAAGCATTCAGATTGGCAATTTTATCACCGAACCTAAAGGCATAGGGATACATTCACACATTCTGATACATACATACATTCTGATTGATCATTTTATGACGCATTGCCTATTTTGAGACTGAACTTACCGAATATCCAAAACAATGCTGTGTGCTGAGATACATGCGCTTGTTGTGTGTGCATAGTCTGCATATGATGGTATTTTAGCAAGCTGGGAACTTGTGAAGAGCTTTTTAAATGTGTCACACACACAAACGATCTGCTGCGTGGAGACACGTGTCTGATGCCTGTGATGGGCAAACTCACGACTATGACGAGTAAAACCGATATGCGCGAGGATTCTAGGGTCTCATCTTCCTGTTTTTGGTTTGTTTACATGTCTTTGGTTCGTGTTGCGTTCTTATAATTCGAACCGCACCAGAGTACGTTTGGAAGCGGACCACGACCCATCTTTTCAGCGGTCTCGGTCCGCTTTTTTGGTGCGCACCAGGGTTCGGATGGCAGTGTTCACACATGTTCAAATGAACCGCACTAACAAAGTAGTCACCCTAGGGTTCGTTTTAATCGAACCAAACATGACAAGTGTGAACACATCCTCATATCATTCCCAACACGTAAGACCTTCGTTCATCTTCGGAACACAAATATTACGATATTTTTGATGAAATTCGAGAGTTTTCTGATCTCCCTATACATAGCAATGTCATAACAAATTTCAAGGCCCAGAAAGGTAAATACATGGTTAAAATAGTCCATGTGACTACAGTGGTTCAACCTTAATGTTATGAAGGGACGACAAAAACAAAGACTTTATTCAACAATATCTTCTCTCCCCTGTCATTCTTCTACGCATTCTCTGACTCATTATTGGCCAGCTCCTGCGTCAGCATCACACGCATGTGTCGTGCTGCTCACGTGAATGGCATCGGCCAATACTGAGCCGGCATTCTGACGTAGAACCCGGAAGCGCTACACTGTGTTTACTACGTCAACTGCATAGGAGACTGACAGGGATGAGAAGAAATTGTTGAATTTTTATTATTATTTTTTTATTTATTTTTTTATCTTTATTTATTTTTTTTATCTTGTTGCTTCATAACATTGAGGTTGAACTACTGTAGTCATGTTGACTATTTTAACGATGTATTTACTACCTTTCTGGGCCTTGAAAGGTGCAATGACGTGTGTGGTTCAGAATAGGGGTGGTTAATCTGTCTGATTTCCCGATTCGATTCGATTACGATTATTGAAGTCCCGATTCGATTACAGTCGATTTTCGATTATTAACGATTCTCGATTAGCGATTATTGATTTTCCATTTCACAACAGTAAACGAAAATACACTACAAAGTGATTGCAGTATTAAAAAAAAAGTCAGCTACTGAATTACTTAACTCTTTCATTGAGTAACAACAACTCAAAGCACTTTCTGTGTCTTGTAGTTATAACTTCAGAATTATTTGTATGTAGCTTATGTTCTGTAGAACACAGAAATGAATACATCACATTGTGTTGTGACTCATCAAGTTGAACTAAACAATAACAAATAAATGAAAGGCTTATTTCCTTTAGGAAGTAGATCAGAACCAACATACTGTAGAAATTGGACAATTTTCTTCTAGAAAGACAATGTGTTCAGGTGGAGGAAGACTGCAGGTTGCAGTCGAAACATGTCAAGGTAAAGAAAAAGTTTCGGTGGTTTAAATCGGCGCTTGTGACTTAAAGTCGAGTGCTTTTACTGTAATTTAGGCAGGCGCGCTCATAATAGAAGCGATTGAGAGCGCGGCTCATGGTTGCATAGCAACGACAGACGCCACTGGAGCGAAAGCGCATTGGAAAGGAGAATGCGGCGCGGACGCGATATGTGAATGCCCCTTAGAACGGCGACTTTTTCTTTGCATATCAGACAGGTAGCAACTAGAGAATAAGAAAAAGAATAATTTAGCGGGCCGGATTATGTTTTATTTTTGAGATCAGTTGCGGGCCGGCAGTTTGAGATCACTGATCTAACGTCTTTGCTGCTTACTTGGCGGCCACGGCCAGTGCAGCTGGCATCCAACTTAAAGGTGCATTGCTGCCCCCTACAGTACTGGAGTGTGAAACAGATTAGTGGGGGAAAAAAACAGATGATGACTGCGTGCGTGGCGGTGGGTGGTGGGCCGGCCTGCCGGCCGGCCGTCCTGGAGTACCGGCCGTTCTGTGATTCTCCAGATCACACAGATGGCCAGTCCGCCCCTGGCTGGGTGGATCGGTTGGTTGCTCGTTCCTGGTTCTTCCATTTTACACACCTGCTCTGGCTGCCGTTACACGCGCTTGCTAACTGGAACTGGGCGCGTTCGTGACGTTCAACTCCCGGTATAACATTTTTTACAAAATAAAATAATGCAAAAAATAAAAATAAATAAATAAATAAAAAATCGATTTTTGAAAATGTAATAATCGATTCATACTCGTCCATAACATACTCGCGATTAATCAATAATCGATTTTTTTCACCACCCCTAGTTCAGAAACCTTGGATTTCATCAAGAATATCTTAATTTGTATTTCAAAGATGAAGAAAGTTATTACAGGTTTGGGATGACATAAGGGTGAGCAATTAATGACAGAAAATTAATTTTTGGGTGAACTAACCCTTTAGGATAACTAGTTAATGAGTGTTTTGAACACAATGCTGAGGGAGCAACGGTAAATTAAAATGAATAATTAACTGAATGAAATTGGATTATTTTTTAAGAAACACTTAATCGTTTACTAATAAACAAGACAACAGTATGTCTGTAACTGTTTTGTCTGTGACACTCATTCTGCTGAAACTTGCAGAAATCACACTGCATGTATTATGTTTGGTTGTTTACGTTACAATGCAATCCAAGGATTCTCTAGCACCCACATCTGTTGTGTAAAGAACAACCTTTTTAGAAGTATAAGATTTCGTGGTGATAGGTGTTGTTTTTTTTTTTAATTCAGATATCTTCTGTTGACATCAGAAACAACTTGTAGTGATGTCTAGCAAACAGACATGTTGTGTCCTTGCAAGTGATTCACTGAGATGCCCAAATGACTCACATGTGTCCACTACCCTTATGATTCATGTTTTTTATATGTGGTTGAGTTGGTTTGATTGGACCCTGTTAAAGAAGGAGAGCAGATGACACATTTGCTGTCATCTTCAGATGTGTTTTACACACGAGTCATAAAGAGGGCCGGCAGGACCGGCCTTGTGCATCCAGGCTGTTTATTACTTCGCATCCTGCTGCCTTGCAGAATTATGACACTGGCTATGCAAGGTTATGCCAAAGTGTCCTTGATTGTGACCCTTCGGGCTGATGAGTACTGTGGAGTTGGATTATTTGGCAAACTATTTCCTGATGACAACAAATTGCTGTGTGAGTGAGTGGTTCTGCATTTTGTGTCATCTGAGTGATGGAGGGGTTTTTCAGGAATGAAAAGATGTTCACCATCTGATGATTCTGTGCAAGTTTCCTGGTCTTTCACTCGAGGTTCATCAATAATGACGTCAAACTGCTCCACTTAGAATGCATTTGTTCTCAGGGTTTGAAGAGACGCGTGAAGTATTTTGAGCACGCCTGGTGCATTTCATTATTTATGCACCCTTGATTATCTCCTTCACTCTCATCAGTGCCAGCAGTTCGAATGTATCTTTAGCTTCTAAGCAGGTGGTGGTTTAATGAACCTTTGAGGAAGTTTATGGAATGAACAATATAGCTGAATCGAGCTCAACACTAGGGTTCCTGAAGCAAAAACGCAATTCCAAATCTCCATTGCGAAAGTTTATTAGTATTAACAGCCAAACTTTAGAAGATGGATGTTATATACTTTCACAAAAGTCTGTGGATTTGTTTGTTTGCCATATTTCCAGTGCAGAACTACACAATACTGATAAAAAGAACCACCAGTCAGAGAGGTTGCTGTTGCGGTTACAGTGGAAAATCAAAAGCTTTGCAATTAGGTTTGTGGTGAGTTTTTGCAGGGTAGCGTAGACTGGCTGGATAACATTATTTGATTTAGAGGGAGTAGTTCATCATTCTTTCTTAAGGGGACCATTCATGCCCTTTTTCACAAGATGTAGCCTACTATAAATCTCTGGTGTCCCCAGAATGTGTCTTTGAAGTTTCAGCTCAAAATCCCCCACAGATCATTTATTATAGCTTGTCAAATTTGCCCCTATTTGGGAGTGAGCAAAAACACACCATTTTTGTGTGTCCCTTTAAATGCAAATGAGCTGCTGCTCCTGGCCTGCTCTCCAGAAGAGGGCGGAGCTTTAACAGCTCTCGCTTCGGTTGCTCAACAACAACAAAGCTGGAGAATTTCACGCAGCCAAAATGAGGATTGTCAGTAACAGTGTTCAGCCTTACATTGTTCAAACCGGAGTCGACACTGATGGAGAGACTCAGGAAGAACTTACAACTTTTAGAATGAAACTGGACATTTCTAATTGGTTAGTGGATACATTTATGTAGTTGCTGTGGAGTTGATTCAACTCATTGACTAGCATGTGCTGTCATGTCAATCTTTTGTGCAAATCCAGTGTTGAATTGACTCTCGTTTGTGAAGCAGTCCGGTGTAAAATGATGCAACCCTCTACTACAACAACTCTTCCTCTTCTCTAAAGCAGCCCAACATGGCCTCAACCCCTTTGTTGCGTGTTCCTGGGTGCAGTGTTTATGTAAATTTTAGGGTTTGTGATGTCCCTAACCAGGGAAGACCCTCATTGTAGTCCCTACCAGCCATTTGTTTGTTTCCCTTTGCATTGAACTTTGAGCGTGGTAACTTTGCAGATGTTGTTTATGCTCAAACAGCAACATTACAGACTAAAGTGAAAAAAGTGAAATCATAATCAAGGACCCTTTTAAGGGACAACATGTCAGAAAATTAAAAGCTTATACAGTATTTGGCTTTAAAATTAATTCAGAGTTGTTGGATTGGTGTCTTTCTGAAATGCCTGTGAAGAAAATGAAAAATTTGTAATTATATAAATCGCATATAATTACACGCACTTCCATTTTATTATGAATATGTTGCTCAAATGCAAACGCAAAGATGAGTAAAGCCAGAGTGAAATAAGTTTTCCAATCAGCCTTCAGTGACCTTCTTCACCCTGCTCTGTGGGATCCTGGGGAAATGTCATGTCAGACTTCCTCACGCCAGCTCAGATTGATATAAACGTGGGCCGCCTCTGACCTCCAGTGCTCTGTGCTCTCCGCACTCAGCACACTCAGTCCTTTGTTCAGACATTTTGAGCGTGCTAACTTGATTTGCTGCAAAAAATATTCATTTGCAGGCTCCGTGCTGCAACATTAGATAATTTTTTTGTTTAAAGAAGTTGTTAGTTCTCTGAATACACTTTTGAAAGGTGGAGGTAAATGGCACATAAAAAATGTATGGTCTATAATGATCCAATAACCAGTTGCATTTTACTTCTAAAGTGCACCGGTTGGTTATGTTGCTTTTACTCGACACATCAAAGTCTACTCTCATCTATCAGGCATGCATACTGAAACCAGGTGGTTTGGATGCTGGGAAGGGCGTTTAAGTACTTGTAGAGCACAGACAGCATTTCCCTGAAGTAATGAGCTTTATAAAGAAACAAATTGTTTCCTCTGCTCCTCGTCCTGGATACAATTTAATAACTATTTCAATGCTTGCATGTATTTGAGTCTCAAAGCCATCAAATAATACTGCCGGAAATATTGTGGTTCACTTTTTAAGTGTTAGTGAACTGGGTCGTTAAAATATAGAGTGAAAAATGGATTCAACAGCATTTCAAAGTCATATCATTCATTTTCAATGAATCACCTCTATCAAAACGACATGATGCTGGAATGTCAGATGAATATGTTTTTCAGGATAATCTTGTTCATAAAATATGTGACCTGGCCTCATTGGTGTTGAGGCCACTTCCACTTCCATCTGAAACAATAAGAGCATGAGTTAGTGATGTTTCTTGAGGCTAGCATCAAGTATTTCTCACACTTTAGAATTGGAGGTTTGTTCAAATCCTTAATCTTAAGTATTAAACTTCATTGAGTAAATCATCTCTCACCATTTGTGTTAAGGTCATGAATGAAACCTGACAATGTGCTGCTTGTTCTTGAGAGGTTTCACTTGTCTGACATTTTAAACAGGCAAGAAATCTTGTGAACAACTTGAGTTAATTCATGATGTCTTGTAAGTTCTGCACAATTAATCTGAATAAAAAAAACGAAATCGAGACAACCATAAATATTAGTATTGTAATGCTATTTATTATGATTATTAGGGATGCACCAAAATAAATATTCCGGGACGTCAATCAATCAATCAATCAATCAATCAAATTTATTAATCAACAGTCCGATAGCTAAAAGTTATACATTGAAATTGCACATAAGGCAGTTTTTTTAATATCAACTTTTTAATAGAATTGTTTTTGTGGGAGTTTGTTAGTGAAATATAAACATTTTAACGACAATAAACTGTAATAGCTTATTTTCATGACAGATTTATTTACACATACATAAAATAATGAACACGTCACTAAAAGGTCAAGTAAAATATAATGAATATGTAGTACAGTGCATATATTTAGCAAAATGCTCTTCTCTAGAGTTATTTTTTCTAGCTAGTTAATCAGTTTATGGACATTGAATAGCATTCTTGAGGTAAATATAACGTTAAGTGATATTTTATAGCCTACAAGCTGTTTTAATTGACGTCTTTCCCTGGTTGAAACATTGATTGAGCGATTACATGAGACAGGATTCATTTCGGTATGTTGTAATGCATCTTTCAACATACCTTCTGATGTTCACCCATGTTTATTTCATGCTGTAACTAGTAGTAAAGAGGAGATGAGATGATTGGTTCACTTGCCGCTCGAATTGAGGTGGCTACTGAATTTCATAATAAAATTGGCAGAATTTTAAAATTGAGACTTTTCTTTCATATTAAATGTAACAAAGCACAAAGTCTTGTGATTTATTGGATGGCTGGCGCGCTACAAATGTTTAGTTTTGTTCCCACATCAACAGAAAACAGCACAGACAAAAAGATTTTAGATATAAGAAACCATATCATTACTGATTAAAATCGAGAAATTAATATTGTCAGTCCAGAGCTAGTGTTGACATGTTTAACTGTTGCAACTTATCCATGTTGTGTTGTGTTTTTGGTAGCCCAAATTTCAGTGCATCTTAATTATTATTATAGCCATATTGATATATAATCTTACAATTTTGGCCAAATTGTGCATCCCTACAAACAATCACAACAAACCTGTGAAAAAAAAAACTTAAAATACAATATTTTTCCCCCAAAATGTGCAACCCTCTGTTATGTATTAATATATATATTTTATACAGATGAGCTCGGGCTCTGGTGTATTGTAAAGGGGCTGGTGCTTTTTGCCTGTTCATATTCTGCCTCCAGGCGAGCAAACATGGCCCCGTCGTCCCAATTCTGCCACGTCCACTGCAGCAGAGACCCACTTTCTCTGACACAGACCTCTCTGGAGACTCACTGTTTATTTCTGCTTTTCCTTTTTGCCTGCAACTATAAAGCCACCTTACTTTGTACCTTTCTTACAATTTGAAACTTCCCATCTAGATCAAAGCCATGATAGAATTATAGTGATATAGCCTATTAAAGCTTTTATCAGATATCAGCACTTGGCAAGCTTCATAGAAGCTGAAGACATCAAGTCAAAGTTGAATCAAATTGAAATCCTTCTCATTGTTCAGGTCTTAATGCAGCTCATTTCCATTCTGACACCCCAGTTATGTCCTGTATACTGAAGATAAAGACCCCAGTGGCAAAGAAAAGTGCACTTTCAATCTCATGTCTGAATTGCCCAATGTTTTTTATTTTGGGTGATCATGCAGTGAAGGGTTGTGTGTAGTGTAAGTAGTATCACATTTATTGCTGTCAGAGTTGTGGTATCTCTCATTGAAAGGCTTTGGAAGTGGTTCAGACTAATTACTTTGGGTTAGAGGTTGCCAGATTAATGGGCAATAAATGATGTGACATGTTGCACTGTGGTTTTCTTACAGAGGGAGATGAAGGAGCAGCTGGCGACTCTACAGGACAGTGAGAAGGGTCATACAGAGGCTTTGCAGCTACTGCAGAGGCAGCTCACTGAAACCAAGGTAAACTTCTGCATTTGCAATTTATCAGTGTATATTATTCTGAAGAGAAAAAAGACAGCGATTTAGCCTGGTGTTCCATAGAAATCAGTTTCCCCTTGGACTTTCATTAAAAGGCCAACTCAAGTCATATAATGATTAAAGTGAATGCTGTTTGCTGCTGTCATTTTGAATGCTCCTCCACTCCCTTGTGATCAGATTCACTTTATGAAATGTAATAGGTATAGAAGTGTTTATTGCTAAATGTTTTAAGCTGGAGGATCAGTTCTAGATTGATGGACCAAGAGTGATTTTATTAGGCAGGCATCCACACATTTGACAGCTTTATTCAAATCACTGTGGCTTGATATTGAAACCACATCTATGTTTCACCTCTGCTGGGACTCTATTAAACCACATCTAGAATCAGGCCGCATGGAAATAGAAATGTTGCTGTCAAACAGCCCATAATGCCCATCTTGTCCATTACTGATTCATGGCAGGTCTCTCAATCTGTTCATTGCTCCTCTCTCTCTCTCTCTCTCTCTCTCTCTCTCTCTCTCTCTTTCTCTTTCTCTCTCTCTCTCTCTCTCTCTCTCTCTCTCTCTTTTCTGTTGACATTGAATTCCCAACAAGCAAATTGGTTTATTGAGCAGGTCTTTAATCTTGACACCTTGTTTTAATCAGCGGAGAGAGACTCCACGGTCAATACTGCAACTTTGTCCATCTTCCTGCTTTCTTCACCCCCTTTTTTAATTATCCCTTTGTTTGGGATTGGGGTCTATTGCAGAGGAAGAGCTCTGGTCTTATATTCACAGGTTAGTCTTCAGCCTATGTTTTATACAACATTGACCGCAGCCCTACTGGTGTGTGTGTGGGGGGGGGGGGGGGGTATACTACATTGTATACTACAATGTATTTGAAATACATTTATTTCATGCTAAGTATGCTACAAATACATTTACATATTATGTACTTAATAAAAAAAACCCTGAAATTGTATTTTGTATACTAAACTGGTATACTTAAAGTCTGGTAAATTGGAACAACTCATTTTGAACGTAACCCTTTAAGACCGGATGGAGCGCCCGCGCTCCCATTTGCGTGTCTCTCTTTAAGAGCCAATAAAAACTGAACCCATATAAGTAGCACAAAAATAATTTTTGCATACAAAACCAGAGACTTTACACATTCAGATGAAGCCTCCCACATGCTCCCATTGTTTTCACCCTCTGAGTCTGAGTAATATGCGTTTATAACAAAAACAGCACAGCCGCTAACTGAATCATAGAAAATGGCACACCATTATTTAAAGCAGATTCTCACGATTAAAATGAATCAACATAATATATAGCGTTGATCACAAGATTACTCACGGAATGATGTAAAATACTTGGCTAAAAACATGTCTCTCATCTTTCCGGTATGCAGTGTGTATCCAATGATCCCTTGAACCATCCATGTTCGTTTTCCAACGTGGAATAACACAAAATAGATATAATTTTAAAGCTTAGAAGCTCAGCTTTTTAATGCATCTAATCATTTTGAAAAACTCCCTAAAGAGTGCTGAGAAGTGCCTCTAATCTGGAGTTTACCATCCGTGGGCGCCATCTAGCTGTGAAAAAATGAATAGCACTTTATTCAACTATACTTTATGGTATCACCACTAAATTTTAACCAGATGCAGCTCATATAGGAAAGCATCACCAAAAAAGACATTTTCTCTGATCTTATTGCCTTCCTGAGTAATTCCATATCAAAAAAAAAAAATCTAAATATATATATATATATATATATATAAAATATAATATAAAAAATATAAATTAATATATAATATAATATAATATAATATAATATAATATAATATTATATATATATATATATATTGTCTTTTTTATCAGCAGTTTCTCAGCATGAAAATGTGTTAAATTTACAAATTTAAAAAGTGTTCTATCAAATGATACCCACCTTTTGACTCTCCTTGCTAGAGTTTTGGAGTTATGAGTCTTTACATTTGTGTATGTCGCTCAGAAAAAAACTCTAAAAAAGCCTTCAGGTCTTAAAGGGTTAATGCACGTTAATTGTGTGGAAGTAGTGCTGAGGTCCAACTAAAGACATACTTAAGTATATTTGATTGTGGTAAAGTGGAACTATTGCTAGTAAATCATTCATCATACAGTCCTTTTCGAAAGTGACATTAAAACACATTTTAGGCTTAATATTAAGAATATGTTAATAGATTTAAATTATACTTAGTATGAAGTAAATGTATTTAAAATATATATAACTTTTTTACTAGGTTATATATTTGTTCGTCTATTTATTTTATCTGTCTATATTTTACTTATTTATCTATTGTATTCATTTATCTATATATATTTTTCTATTTTATCTACTACTTTTTATTAAAACATTTTTTTATTTCCTTTATCTATATATTTAATTTATTTTTAAAAATTGAGATAATACGTAAAATATTATTTCAGTCCTTTGTAGAGTTGTCAAAAGTACCAACTTCTGTATCTATTCGGTGCTGACATTTTAAAAATGTGACGCTTTGAGCGCTGTTGAATGGATTCGTAAACACCTCTGATTGGCCATGTTTTCACGTCTCATCGGACATGTCTGTGATTGGCTTCAATGATCAATTCTGTAAAAGCCAAGCACTTACCGAGATGCACACAGGAGCATTTGAAAGCAGGCGTCTATCGTGGACCAGTCTGCTCATAGACGCCTGCTTTCAAATGCTCCCACTCCCGCTTTCAAATTGCTTTCAAATTCTTAGTTTTTACTCTTTATAGTCTAATCTATTCCTAATGCACAAAAATCAAGTTGTTTTTTTTCCTATTGATTTTCCTTTTTCACAGGATTTATATTACAGAAGTCAAATGGATTGCAGACCCTGTTACAAGTTGAATTTTTGAAAAACAAATTCCTTGTAGCCTCTTAAGTTGATTTAAACTTCTATCCATGTGATTGCATTTTATGGAAGCAAACCATGTTTTCATTCCATTGATCTTACAAATTGCATATTTATCTTGAAAGTATCTTTCAGTTCTTTCCCTGGAAAATGTAGATGTGCACATTGACCAGCCAAACGTATCCTGTCTGGATTTATTGATGCAGTGATTTAAGATGCTTACGAAGAGCCAGACGCTTGACATTGACATTCAGGACCATCAATGCAAAATGTCTCCTGCAGCCCAGACTCTCCTGTAGAGATAAGAGGACAGCAGGTTATTTTACATTCGCTGTCTCAAGAGAGCTGTCACAGCACAACCTTTTGAGAAGTGGATTTATGGAGTAAAATGAATACAGTAATAAAGCGGGCTCATGGCTTCTAAATGATAATAAAGTAAGCTTACTTTTAACTCCTAAACACCTGGCTAATTAAATAATCTTTTAAAGTAACTATCATATCATTAGTGGTACTAAGGCAGGCATTACTATTATTTTTATTATTGCTATAAATCGTGACTTCTTACTGACCCTGAACTTTTTTGAACGGTCGAACCTCTAACCCCAAAAAATTAAACTTTAGCATGTAGCTCATGTCAGTGATACTTCTAGTTCATGTTTGCCTTGTTCGTATTTAACTTGTTGCCACCTCCCCGCTAGCATGCTCTAGATTTAGCTCTGCGGCAGGCTTGCTGACAGACCCTCTCGTCTGAAGTGCCGATGTTGAATCTGAATGGAAGACCCCAAGGAAAGATGTGTCTGATTAGCAGATGTCGTAGCGAGCTGGCTGCTTGGAGGCCGAATCACACTAGGCTCATGGGACGTGTTTACTGGCTTTTAATAGAGACAGCACGGCCCATGGGGAGAATGGTTTCAAGAGACCAACACCACTTCAGCATCACTGAATCCCAATCATCCATCAGGCGACACCAGGTGGGCTGACTCAGCCGATGCAAATGACGCCAGAGTGAGACGTGATCTTAATAGGATTTCATCTTCCCAGTGGCAGGAAAATCACATTTCCCTTTGGAAAGACAGAAGCGGAACAAGTCCTTTATTTTATTTGTTAGTAGGAGTAATCTTGTAATCGGTGAAGTCTGTTTTTCCAGTTCTTATTGTAGGCGAAGAAAGAAAAGGAAATATAGTACGCTTCTGAGCTTGCCTTGTTTGTATGGACGGCCATCAGTGGAACGGCTTCTGTCCTGCATCGATTCGACCTTGAGGTTTCAGATCTTTGATCCGTCGACTGTAACTGATGTTCTTTACGCTTTAATGGAGATGACCGGTTTTCTCAGAAACATCTTGTTTTATCTCTTTGACTTTTTTTTTTGTTAGCTAGTTTCACAATTCTCTTTTACGTTCTGCATCAAACCCTTCGCTATTATCTCGTTGCTCATCTGCTCGTCTGCATGTGTAATCATGTAGGCTGTCCTACACTAACCCCGAAGATTGAAGGAGGAGCAACATAATGGCATTTCCAATGACTATTAGACCGTGTCCCTCTCTCTAGTGATGCATTCTTATGAGGCAGTTTCCACTAGCTTGATAGTACATTACGTCTCACAGAGGCTCTGCAGAAATAATAATACATATAAAAATCTATAATATATGTATGTTTGTAATTATCATATAATTTCAATATAATATCTTGTTGATTTCTTTTCATATATATATATATATATATATATATATATATATATATATATATATATATATATATATATATATATATATATATATATATATATATATATATATATATATATATATTATATAATATAATATAATATAATATAATATATAATATATGAATATTGAGACTACATGCTTTTTGCTGTGTCCTAATCAAGTCTCTTATGTCTCTTCTTTGTTTTTGTCTTAACTATTTGAATCAACAATGAGGCATTTTTCCACTCCCTAAATTCTCTTTTTCCTCATGAGTAGCTCTGTAGTTTCAGTTCACACTCCAGTTTAAACATCAAATATGCTCTGTTTGTCTGTGGTTTTGTATTTTATTTCAGACACAAATTACTGAATGCTTGAAAATTGTCATGTCATGCCTGGTTAGGACAGTGCTTATTTCTATCCATCTTCTCCCTGTCTAGGTTGTCATTGACTACTTACACCACCATTTTCAAACATCTCAGACTGCATATACCATTATCTTTACATTACTTGGATGCATAATCACAATTTTAGATTTGATCGTCAAATTTATCTTGATGTATGAAGTTTACACATTACTAAATGAATACGATTAGTTATTTTAGCCTTTTAAAGGGTTAGTTCACCCAAAAAGTCGTTAATTACTCACCCTTGTGCCGTTCCCCACCCGTAAGATCTTCAGAACACAAATGAAGATATTTTTGATGAAATCCATGAGCTCATTAAAGTAATCCTTGTGACTCCAGTGGTTTAATCTCAAATTTATGAAGTGACGCGAGTGCTTTGTTTGCGCAAAAACACATAATTTACCTTTTTTTTTTTACAAAATAATATTATCCAACTTCGGTCTTGATTCAGCACAACATGCATGTGCCGTGGCGCTCCCCCTACTTGAGTGCAGATCAATATTTTCTTAAATAAAGTGGTAAATTATGTTTTTGTGTGTGTTTAAACAAAGCACTCACGTCGATTCATAAAATTGAGGTTAAACCACTGGAGACACATGGATTACTTTAATGATGTCTTTACTACCGTTCTTGACCTTGAATGTGGTAGTTGCGTTGCTCCCAATGGAAAGACAGAAAGATCTTGAATTTCATTAAAAATATCTTTTTAAGTTCTGAAGATGAACAAAGGGCTTATGGGTTTAGAACAACATGAGGGTGAGTGATTAATGACAGAATTTTTTTTATTTTCTTGGTGAACTATCCCTTTAATGCTTGCACAAAGTTGCTTAAAAATGGTAAATATTTTAATAAAAACTGTTGACACAGAATGTACTCTACTGTAGGCAAATGAACTGCCAGCTTGTTCCAATTATGTAAATAAATCTTTTGATGACAAGTTTTTGTAATCATGAGATCAGAATGAAACCGTAATTTTGTGCTTGTCAAAAAAAAACACATTTTTAAGTATAGAAATGAATACTTTTATTCACCAAGGCTGCATTTTTTTTTAATCAAATATGGTTTAAAAACTAATAAATATGTTGATGAATATCAATGCATCAATGTTTTTATGAGGATTCTTTGAACAAAGTTCAAGCAAAGTCCCTTTAAGACAAGTCATTTCACTCGGCGGCCATCTTTGTAACACCTCTTGGGCATCCTGGGCATCATGCAATCTCTTTGAATGGGGAAACATCAAATTCTCCAAAACTGTTCGCCATTAAATGTTACGATTAAATTTCATATTTGAAATCACCAATGAAATCTAACATCAACCGGCTCATAAATTTAGTTTCTAAACGCTCGAATCATGACAAAAAAAAATGTATTTTTCAGGCTGGATCAAGCTAATGTGCATGCGGGACCTAAATGCTTTTCGGAGGCGCGTCTGACTGTTTCTATAGAAACCAGTGATTCTAATGGCCGCTGAAAAACGCGAGGACTTTACCAGTCGGCGATTGGCTCTTATTTAGAAGGAGGGACTTATTCCGCCATATTGTGCGTTACACTTTCTCCCATTCAAAACAATACGAGTGACACGTCTTATTATTATTCTATAGTCTTTGGTTCAAGTGAACTAAAGAAATTTGAAATAGAATGTTTTTGTTACATTACAAAATGTCACATTATGTCTTTACTGTCACTTTTGATCAATTTCATAAATTCTTGCTAAATAAATGTATTAATTTCTTTAAAAAAAGCCCAAACTTTTGAACTGTAGTGTATATATCTTCAGATAAATTTATTAGAGAAACTTTCAGCCATTATGAAGATTTTCTCATGCACCCATTTGCCCTAGAGTAAATGCTTGTTTAAAAACAAACATGCTTGATTGACATCTCAATTAGTGTATGCACAGTGCGTAGTGAAGGGTTGTTATTTGAAATGGCTTGTACTATTTTAACTGAACAAAGTATAGCCTAACAAGTCTTAACATTCTTCTCTACTTTATAGTCATCAGCAAAGAGCCTTCGTGCCACAATCGGCGAAGCATTCGAGCGACTGCACCGCTTCCTGCGTGAGCGACAGAAGAGCATGCTGGAGGAACTGGAGGCGGACACGGCGCGTACGCTCTCTGATATTGAGCACAAGATCCAGCGCTACAGCCAACAGCTCCGTGACGTCAAGGAAGGGATCCAGATCCTTCAGGAGCGACTCAGTGAGACCAGCCGTCACGAATTCTTGGAAGGAATAGCCCTGACGTCGGACAGGTACTAAGGATGCGGTGTGGCTCGGAGATGAGTGGATGAGCGTATGTTGAGGGTGTTTTGTGTGGTAGTTTGAGATTCTCTGGTCTAAAACGTTTTGTCTTTTTTCTTGTAACTGCTGGTCAGGGAGCAAGTGATTCGTGGAGGGTATTGCTGGTGGAAGCTACCAAGGCAAGTCAGGTTATTTGACTTATGTATGTGACCATTGCCCTTTGCTATATGTCACAGGCACCCAGTCAGAAAAGAGACAGACTAGGTTAAGGTTAGTTAGGGGGTAGAGGGATCATTGTTGCACTAAATATTTAAGTTTTAAAGGATTAGTTCACTTCAGAATTCAAATTTCCTGATAATTTACTCTCCCCCATGCCATCCAAGATGATTGTCTTTCTTTCTTCAGTCAAAAGAAATTAAGGTTTTTGAGGAAAACATTCCAGGATTACTAGGGTTCAACGGGTTGAAGGTCCAAATCGTAGTTTTAGTGCAGCTTCAAAGAGCTCTACATGATCCCAGACGAGGAATAAGGGTCTTATCTAGTGAAACGATCGGTCATTTTCTTAAAAAAAAAAAATGTATATACTTTTTAACCACAAATGCTTGTCTTGCACTAGCTCAGTGATGCGCCATGCATTAAGTAATCATGCGTGATGTAGAAGTAGACATTTTCTCCAACTTCAAATTCGTCCGATGTTGTTGTTTTAGCTTTTTTTTTTTTGTAAAGGCCGTTTGACTTAGTCTTTGCACATTTGCTTTGTAAACACTTGCTCTGTACTTCCGCCTACGTCACGCATGACCTTTACAACGTGATTATGTAATGCGTGGCACATCAAGATGAGCATTTGTGGTTAAAAGGTATATAGATTTATTTTTTTTAGAAAATTACAAATCGTTTCGCTAGATAAGACTCTTATTCCTCGTCTGGGATCATGTAGAGCTCTTTGAAGCTGCACTGAAACTGACATTTGGACCTTCAACCTGTTGTTCCCTGTTGAAGTCCACTATATGGAGAAAAATCCTGGAATGTTTTCCTCAAAAACCTTCATTCCTGTTTGACTGAAGAAAGAAAGACATAAACTTCTTGGATGACCTGGGGGTGAGTAAATTATCAGAAAATGTTAATACTGAAGTGAACTAATCCTTTAAGCCATTCTAAAAGAGAACCGCATTTCTGAATGGATGTGTATCAGTCGTTGTTTTTGGTAATGATGAGAGGGGAATGAGTTAGCCATATGGGAAAGGAATAGCATGATTAATGTTAGGGTTGAACTAATGAAAGTGATCTGCAGTGTTGCCCAGATTGACCTCATTCCCAACAGTGAATTTGAGCTGTTTGACTTTGCAGAGCCGGCACAGCTATGTAGAAAACAGTACGATTCGAAAATGAATGTTTGGAAACAGGATCTAGCCTTTGAGGAAGAATCGGTTGCTTGGGTTTTGGTGGGTTGCCAGTGTTGAATTTGAATAATGCAGTTGTTGTCCTGTGTCTCCACAGAATAAAGGGAAAGATCCATGAAACAAACCTCACCTATGAAGACTTTCCAACTTCAAAATACATGGGGCCCCTACAATACACAATCTGGAAGTCTCTTTTTCTGGATATATCGCCAGGTAATACTACATAACTAAAGTTTTAAATAGTGGTATTGTACATACTATGTGTCATTATTGAGAAAATGACAAGCATCCCTCCAGAAGGAAGTTTTTTTGTTTTTGTTTTTTTAATAAAAAAAATTTGCACTGTTCTGAATGCTTATGCCTGGAATTTAACCAGACGAGAATTCTATAATTTGCACAAAAATACTAGATCAAGGTTTCCCTAACAGGGTTAATGAGATTCCCTTGTGAATCCTGTTTGGTAAACCTTGATCTAGGATGTGTGCTTGTGTTTAACAAATACTTCCCAGCATCTCAATGCTAACATTATCATGTGCTTATATTCCAGGCATAAGCATTCAGCACAGTGAAAATGAAATTTTACGGCATTTGCCAAGGCAAGCGCGACATTACTGTCACACGTATTTAAGGTTCAGCCAAGCGCACACTTCAGGACTGAAGTGTTGCCCTTTCTATTGAGTGCAGACACTAATTTCAATCTTATTTGCTGTCATGTTGGAGCTCATTTTACATCACTAATTGTAGACTAGGTGGGTCAAGATTATGGTCGCTTGATTTCATACGAGAAACGTTTAAATTTGAACAGGGCAATTAGTTTGTCTCGTATGCACTTGGCTTGACAAATTTGAACAAAGCCAGCACTGTTCGTGCTATAGGCATGAATGAATACCTCAAATTGTGCAGCTTATCAACGAGAGGTATATTTTACTTTTCTAAGAGTTAAGACCATTGTTATATAACTTATTTATGTACTGTTTAATATAGTTTTTTATTCTGTATTTTGATTTTGCTTTTATATATATATATATATATATATATATATATATATATATATATATATATATATATATATATATATATATATATATATATATATAATTTTTTTTTTGTGTGTGTGTGTGTAATTTTGCTGTTTGTCATTTTTAGTAATTTTTCTTTTTTTAAATATTACTTTTTTATTATTTATTTTATTATTTATTTTTCTGTTATTTTAGTTTAGTTTAGTTTAGTTATTTCAGTTATTTGCCAAGGCAACATTTCTAATTTCCGATATAATTATTTATAATATATATATATAATATAATATAATTTTTTTTTTTTTCATTTAATATTATTTTTATTTTATTTAAACCAAATAGCAACAACCTAGCATTGTGGCAGCGAGATTCAAGCACTACTCACATTTTGTTTAGAAAGTAATTGCATCCAATTATTAATCTCCTTGAATAGCCTGTTGTTATTTGTGCATTTGTAGTACATTAACATAGTAATCATGTCCAGAGATCTAACACTTATCATTATGTATTTGTTAGTGCATCAAATTAGAGATGATCTAATTAACATAAACACAACCTGCATGTTTACAGCCCTGTGAATGAGATAATATGCGTCTGATTGAGCTCTGTACGAGTGGCCCATTTTAATAGCTGCGACGAGAAGCACTGAAGGCCTCCACCATCTGCATTCCCTCTCAGTACCCACCTGAGGCAGAGCATTATTTAAAATAACACCGCAGGGAATATCTCGCTCTCTCAATCAATATCAGCGTCTTTTACACCGTCAGAAATAGGCAAGGGCCGACACGCAGCCTGTCACATGAAACAAATCCAGTTCAAATCCTTCCTTCCACACTGCTGCACTCACCAACCTTTTATTCTGTACTGGCGTGGCTTTTTTAAATTTTTTTATTTCCAATATCCTTATTTGTTTTACCTACCATTCTGAATCCAAAGCCTGTTTCTGGTGCTTGTTTTGTTTGCGTGACTCAGAGAGAGAGAGAGAGAGAGGAGAGGCAGAGATGGATCGAAAGCAAGGCGACCAGAGGTTAAATTATTTATAGGTTACCTGAAGCGCAAACTGCCAATGTCAAAGAGTGGAAATGTCGACATCCTATCCTCTGGACTGGCTTCTGGCTCTGCCATTTGTGGCGAAGGTTTTAAATAGCCAAGATGAAAATATTTTGCAAATTTCACTCTTGGTCTCTGGCAGGCATGCCTATCTATGGACCGCAGGAAAACAAGCCAGCATTGTTTCACTGAGCCTAATTTCTTATGAACCCTAAATATGCACATACAGAATTTTTTCAGTGCAAAAGAATGCATAACATGCCTGATAAGTGATTGCTTCAGATAAGCATTCTTTACCCAAGATTAATTTTCTCCCAATATTTCCTCATGTTTCATAATCTTGATGTATAGTTCATCATAGCTCAACTTTCCAGGATTGCATCTTGGCGTCCTGCATATCGTAATGTGTTGCAACTGCTTGGCTCGGGTTTCTTTTTCAGGTCCAAGCTAGTTTGGACTCTTTTCGTTAAGTGGCATGTGTCCATTGTTTTTGTCTGTGTGCAGGAAGCTTGATCTTTTTCCAGGGTTTGCTCTTCTCTCAGTCCATTCCTTTGGCACACTTGCCCGCCATTGAACCCACAGCAAGCTGGCACCATAATGGGCACTGCAGACTGTCTGCTGCAGGCGTCACTAGCCAGGCAGAGGTTGATGGATGGGGGTTTATTTATCCTTCTTCAACAAAGTACTCAATGTCTGGCAAAAGCGCTAAAACACTGGCCAGTACTGCAAACCTTTTTCAGCTTTGATCATGCCCTGAAAGTGCTTTCACACAAAGGAGCGTACGCTTAAAATGACCTGACGATAATGAATTAGAGTGAGTGTGTTTGTGTTTCAGAGGAGTATTATTCCACCAGCTCAGGTAGTGATTGTGTCAGCGCTTTTGATTGACAAGAATGACCTCCCAGACCAGCCATTTCCAGCTGCTCATTTAGCCTTTTTGAACCTTTTCTCTTTGATAAGTATGGAAGAGAGAGAAAAGGAAACGATGAAGAGGTGGAACGGGATGCGCTTACCGCTAAACCACAGCTGTGCTTTTTTTACGGATGACCACATGGATGCCAAAGTCTTGCACATCTTTCTGTACTCCTAGGAAAATGATCAGGTCAATACATAAAAGACCAATAACAGAAGAGTGATTTGATTGTGAAGGAACAATTGATGACTTGATGATGAATTATTGAAAACTTAATTCACACCAAAGCAAGTAATCCAGACATGATTGTGGAGTGCATGCTTGCCGTAGGTATTAAAGGCATATAAAATAAAAAATATATAAAAAAGAGTTCTGTTTTAAATAAATGCTGTTATTTATTTGTAAACTTTTTTTATTCATCAAATAATCATGAAAAAGTATCACAGGTTATACAAAAAAATACTAAGATCATATTACTGATCATAAATCAGCATATTAGAATGATTTCTGAAGGATCATGTGACACTGAAGACTGGAGTAATGATGCTGAAAATTCAGCTTTGCATCATAGAAATAAATTACATTTTAAAGTATATTAAAATAGAAAACCATTATTTTAAATTGTAATAATATTTCACAATATTAAAGTTTTTTTCTGTATTTTTGATCAAATAAATGCAGTCTTGATGAGCATAAGGGACAAAAACATTAAAAATAGTAAAATGTCCAAACTTTTAAACTGGTGTATGTATGCATGCATGTATGTATGTATGTATTTTTATTTATATTTATTTGTTTTTATATATTTATTTTTGTTTATTTAGATTTATTTTTGCTTATTTAGATTTTATATATTTTTTTAAAATTTACTCATTTATATATTCAGCTTCTGTTTTTTTTTATTCCTAGATTTATTTTAGATAATAAAATAAAATGTTTATAATAAAATATTAATTTATTTTAGATAATAAAATAATTTATTTTTTTATTTAGATTTTTGTTTTTTAAAATGTACTCATTTATATATTTATTTTTGTTTTTTGTTAGATTATTTTATTCATTTTTATCTTATATTTTGAGTATATTTTTATTTATATATTATTTATTTATTTTAATGTATGTTTACCTACTGTAACATAACTTAACAAGCTTCTTGGATGCACTGATTTTCATTTCCTCTATCCTTCTGTTCCCAGTGCCTGCTGCTTTAACCATGGACCCCATCACTGCTCACCAGCGGCTCATATTGTCGGACGACTGCACCATCGTTGCGTACGGGAACCTGCACCCACAGCCCCTTCAGGATTCGCCGCGCCGCTTCGACGTCGAGGTGTCAGTGCTGGGCGCCGAGGGCTTCTCCGGGGGCGTCCACTATTGGGAAGTGATGGTGTCCGAGAAAACCCAGTGGATGATCGGCGTGGCCAATGAGACGGTGAACCGCAAGGGCAGCATTCAGATTCAACCCAGCCGAGGCTTCTACTGCATCGTCATGCACGACGGTAACCAATACAGCGCTTGCACCGAGCCCTGGACGCGCCTCAACGTAAAGAGCAAGCTCGAGAAAGTGGGCGTCTACTTGGACTACCCCAAAGGTTTGCTGGTTTTCTACAACGCCGACGACATGTCCTGGCTCTACACCTACAGAGAGAAGTTTCTAGCCAAACTTTTTCCATACTTCAGCCCCGGTCAAAGTCATGCTAACGGAAAAAATGTGCAGCCCTTGCGAATTAACACAGTGCGTTTATAGATACTGAGTCAGCAGAGAAGTTTCGGGGATAAAAAGCAGAAACTGAAAAAAGTAGGGTGTATAAAAATTTCTTTCAGCTTACCTTGGGGCGCTCGGTGGGTAGCCGACATGGAACTGAATGAAGCGATCTGACTGATGGATTGTGACGTAAGGCTCTGAGAGCGCCTGGAGTTGGTAAATAAAATGGAAAGCCTTGCACTTTTCTGAGAGGTGCCTATGGGCGTTTTGTACATTTTACTGTTGCTGGTCATTTGTAATCTTGCCATGGCCGGCCTGCTTGCCCAAGATTTCCCAGCTGCTTGTACACAATACCCCGACTTATGTTCCCTCAGCCCCTGCAGGGTCCAAACGCTCCTTTCATGGCTCTAGTCGGGGGGAAAAAAGAGCTTATCTGTTGTGCAGACAGAAATAAGAAATGTGTTGCCTGTTTCGTTTTGTGCAATTGGCTTTGGCGTGTTTGTGGAGTGTGTCAGGCCGCTACTCAACACTGAGGTAGTGCTGTACCAACTTATTGCTTTATTTTATTTTTCAATAACTGCATGAACGGCGAGTGGAATATCGTGTTCCTCAGGTCATGCTTATTCACGACGGTGACGGTGTTTGACCCCCGGCCTTGTGTGTGAGTGATTGTGTATGTGTTCTTATTCCCTTTTAGTCGAGATTCAGGGCAGAGGGCTCAAATGCAGAGGGGCGCATCTGCTGCTATCAAAAAAAGGGACTTTGCGCATTTGTACATATCGCAGGACAGCTTTGGCTTTGCTATATCAGTGAAAAGTGCGTCACCCGCGCCTTCCTTTTCCTTTTAGCTTGGTGTCGCTTTTATTTATTCATCCTGTGCTTACTTTCTAGAACATTCCAGTGTTTGGGGTCCCGGGACATCTCATTAGGATGGCCGAACTGTGATAAAAAGAGGATGCTGAGTCATCTGTCAGCTTTATCGCATCAAATCAGGTGATAATCGTGCGAGATGGTGAAAGACATTTCCATTTTCAAGAAACTGCATTCGTTGCTCTTCAGAAAAGTGTTGAAATAGCTGTATTTTTCCTTATGAGTCTAAATTAATTTCCTGTGTAAACAAGCACCTGATCCAATTTCAATGCCTTTTTTAAAAAAAATAAATAAATATATATAGGAATTTTTACAGTGCATATATATAGTTTTAAATGGAATCACTACACACTCTCAGAATGCACTTGTAAATTTTCCTTGATTGTTCAGATGTGGCCACTGTTACAATTTGGTGCATTGATGTTCTCCAAGACTGATCCTTGAGTTGTAATACAACCTTTTTTCTCCATGAATTCGTGTCATTGGAGCAATACACCCGGTTGAAATAAATTCCACTGATCTTACCTGAAATGACGGACAGGTTAGGAATCTATTCCATGTTTTATTCTGTACTTCACTCCTGTTTGGTTATGATGTTAACTGTGTGTTCTGTCATTTTTGGTGTTAAAGGATAAAGGCGTTGGACATATATGACCGAGACCTCAATGGGGTCAGTGTTACACAAGGTTGTTGTGTTATGAGGCAGTCCGATGATGATTATTATTATTGTTAGGTGATGGTGATGGGTTCTTTTAAGATATATAGTTATATATTACTGAGGATTGTTGTTGTTGTTTGTTGTTGATGATGATGATGATTTGTGTGTTTGGATGAAAGCTGCTTTACACCCATCATTGTCTAAATGCATTCTGCTGAGCTCTTGAAGCTGGAGGTTCATGGGAAAATGTTTTAATGTTCAATTAAAAAAAAATGGTAAATCCAAAAGCATTTCTGACTCTTCATTACTTTTGAAAGACTTTTGGTCCAAAACTAACTCCACGAGTGCCAAAACAAAGTTGCTAGCTGGAGAAAATGTCAGTGAGTGTTATTCAAGGATTATTTCGCCTTCAGGGATTTAACTAGTAGGAAGCAATTTTTGTTTGTTTGTTTAAATTATTCTCCAGAACTGTGGAGACACATTTTGGCCGTTAAACCACACAAACATACATATGTGAACTGGAGCAGTGTTATTTTAGTAATATTCATATACTTCTTTATTAATTATTAATATTTAGAATTTTATTTTTTTGTCATTTTATGTGCTTGTCATTTTTATTAGTTTTTTTTATGTTTATATTTAGCTTTAATTTATTATTAGTGCTGTCAAATCGATAGATAGATCTACTTTTAGTCATTTTAGTACTTAAACTTAGTTTAATTCAGTTAGTTGCCAAGCCAACATTTCTAATTTTCATGTTTTTCATATATATATATAATTTTATTATAATTGTTTTTCCAGTTACTGATTTTTAATAGTTTAACAGTAACAGCTACGAAGGGCCAAATTACTCCAAATTAAATAAATGGTGAAATATATATTAAAAAAAAATAAACAGCACTGATGTGGAGCAAAATTGTTGATTCAAATGACATTTCACAGAAATACTGGCTAGTGTATCGAACGTATCGAATGTCAATTTTAATGATTATTTTATTTCAAGTA